>NC_048430.1:11841320-11853674 GCF_013103735.1 Etheostoma cragini
CCCCCCCCCCCCCCCCCCCCCAATAAAAAAACACAACAGAGGATATCATCAGCGTAGCACTGCTGTCGGTGGTTGAAACCACTTTTCGTGTTTCTATGTAATGATTTTCCTGGTTTTTAGGTGAGAACATGTAGGCGTGGGTTCACAGTCATGCTCAGCGACACTTTGGCACAACAGATTGGAATTTAATTCAAACCAATATTTACTCTGATGCCATTTCTTCCCGACTCTAGGCCCCATGAAAAGATTTTAGCATCACATAGCTTTTGTTGTATTGTTTTCAGTGCAAAATGCACCCAAATGTCCAAAGACCTGTGTTGGTAACTGTTTGGCAAAGGACTCGTAACACAGTAATCGGTGCTCTTTTTCAAATTCTTTAAAGATAATAAAGTAAATTTTTGACCTTTTTAGGAAGCCCGTTTAGTCCCTTCAGAGCCATCTAAATGTGTTTGCCAGTTAGATGAAAAAACCAAGCACACAGCGTACATCTTTTGGAAGGGTGGTTTTCCAGTCCTCCGCCCGTGACTCCGCCCCCTGCTCTGCCTGTGGATTCTCATCAGCCAATCCTAAATGTCCACCTGTCATAGCCCATTTTTTAAGTTTGCACTTGTTTGTTTCTTGCTCTCCTCCTCCTCCTCCTCCTCCTCCCCCCTCCCCTACACTTCTCTGTTGATGCCCCCCTCTCCACCCCCCCACCCCCTCTCCCTCGACTCCTGTCCTCCTGACCCTCTCTCAGGCGCCACTCCCCCTATAGGACGCTCGAGCCGGTGCGTCCGCCCGTTGTCCCTAACGACTACGTCTCGAGCCCGACGCGCAACATGGCGCAGCCCCAGCAGAGCCCTACACGCACTGCATCCGTTAATCAGAGGAACCGCACGTACAGGTACCCCCCCTCCCCCTTTCCCAGCATGCCTCTCTACACTTCTTAAACACGCTCCCCTTTTTCCCTCTACCTCCTGCCCACCCTCTCTTCTTCTCCTCTCACACTCTTAAAATGCGAGCCAGCTCCTCTGAACATGCCTTTCCCTTTCCCCTCTGAAATGACTCATCGTGGAAATCCCTTTTACTCCCTTCTCCTTTCACTTTTTTATTTTTCACTTCCACCTAAAGGTTGACCCAACGTTAACCTTTTTGTACAACAGTTCCTGCTCCCAGTGAATGTACCAAGCTGGTTTATTTTGGAAATCCCTCGCCTGTGTGCTCACCCCCCCTCGCCACTCAAAGAAGGACAAAGAAATGAGGCCGAGGTAGAGATTCAGAGCTGTATTTTTAGCGTGGCTAGACACAGGTTCCTATGGAAATAGTCATCCAATAGGCAGCGTCGCCCCCGCAGTCCTGTCAACCCGATGTCATCTCACCACCCCCCTCCCCCAAGACGACAACCTTTCATCCCAAACACAAGACAAATCCACAGATTCCCCCCATCTGTCGTGAGAGAAGTAAAACGCCTAAGGGTTGGGGGGAAAACGCTATTAAATGTTTCATTATTATAAATATATATATATTTCTGGTCCAGGAATAGATAACTTTCCCCGACTCTCCTCTCAACACGAGTCTTTATCTTCACCGCTCCATCCACAGCTCATTTTTACTTCATCTCTCAACAATGCGCCTTTTTTCTCTTTTCTGTTGTGCAAAAAAGTGTGCCCCACGTGTCTTGACGCTTCCTGCTTTTTTACTGCGTGTCATATCTTTGTTTATGTCTTGTGTCGCTACTGCGTCACCTGTGTCGTGTGTCCTTGGAAAAGGCTTCCAGTTTATTATTTTATTTTTTTATCACTGTGACATTTGACATCATTTCGAAGGCTAAACAGCTCGCACTATGACATCAAATTCTCTTGAAGCTGCCACGTTAATAATGGGAGTTATTGAGACAGAAAACTTCAACAGGTCGAGCACAGCTGACCAGGTTGTTCCTGGCCGGTTGCAGACAGATGACTGCTTTAAGGCCGGGGTCCCCAAACATGTCCCTCAAAGGTCTGCATCGGAATTTTTTATTTAAGGTTAGGGGTACGCAACGATTGGCAATTAAAATAAATACAAATAAAATTATTCTCGAGAGCCCCCCTACAGGTTTCTCCACAGAGCCCCCCTACAGGTTTCTCCACAGAGCGTCCCCTACAGGTTTCTCCACAGAGCGCCCCCTACAGGTTTCTCTATAGAGCGTCCCCTACAGGTTTCTCTATAGAGCGTCCCCTACAGGTTTCTCTATAGAGCGTCCCCTACAGGTTTCTCTATAGAGCGTCCCCTACAGGTTTCTCTATAGAGCGTCCCCTACAGGTTTCTCTATAGAGCGTCCCCTACAGGTTTCTCTATAGAGCGTCCCCTACAGGTTTCTCTATAGAGCGTCCCCTACAGGTTTCTCTATAGAGCGTCCCCTACAGGTTTCTCTATAGAGCCTCCCATACAGGTTTCTCTATAGAGCGTCCCCTACAGGTGTCTCTATAGAGCGTCCCCTACAGGTTTCTCTATAGAGCGTCCCCTACAGGTTTGTCCATAGCGTCCCCTACAGGTTTCTCTATAGAGCGTCCCCTACAGGTTTGTCCATAGCGTCCCCTACACGTTTCTCTATAGAGTGTCCCATAGAAGTTTCTCTACAAAGCCCCCCCACAGGTTTCTCTATAGAGCCCCCCAGCAATTGCATTTAACCATTCGGCCAATGACTCCGCAGTTGTTTAGCCAAGGTAAATTAAGCAAAACACTGCATAGTTCCCCTTTAAGTATTTACAGAACTATTTCTATCTTTTTGTGTGTCACTTTAAACAGTTTGACAGGCTGCTGGCTTTTTGATTCATCTAAACAGTGATAAATGGTTTGGAAATGAGCTCAGAAGACCACGGAGCGCAGTTGAGAGAAATAATTCATCACGGTCACAACGCCGAAATAAAGCACATCAAAGACTATGTAGTCTCCTGTTCTGACTCCGTCCAGAATGTCTCCTTTCCATTTAGTCATTATGTTCAAAACAATCGGCGTCACACCACAGTGTATACATTGAACAGCATGACGACTGTGTGGTTTTACTCTTCATACGCAGCTGTCGTCGCTTTCTTAGTCAGACGACCTAACCGAATCTTCGCGGTTCAGAAGCTGCAAAGTGCTCTTTTAAGTTCCTGGAACTATTTCGTTGAGAAGGGGCGCGAAGTGAGGACTTGATTGCATTTTTCTAGGTGTGACATTTGTTCAGCGCCGACAAAACGTAGCAACCCGTTTCTTTTTAACACTTGTGTTGTCTTCCTGCCGACCATGTTGCAAATTTTGGGTTTTCTGGGTCAAAGATCTTTTTCTGTACTTATACTGCATGAAGCTGAGAATACTGCTGTACTTTTACTGCATGAAACTGATAATACTGCTGTACTCGCTGTACTGTAGTGAACTGAGCCTTTACTTGACTTATGAAGAGCGTTGTGAGGAACCATCCATTTTAGTTTATTTACAATTTTGTTAAAAGAAAGCCCAAATGTGTGTTATAGAAACTTGTCGAAAGTGAAAGTGACCCGAGGACAACAGGAGAGTTAAACTGACTCGGGGGTGCGTTAAATACCGTGTTGCATGCGCAAGAGCTCTGCCTTTTTAAATGAGTTTACAGACTCGTCTCTGCTGATTGGGGGTCACCCGGGGCATAAAAAACGAGAGACACGCCCACCAGACCAGATAAAAACACAACTCGGTGTAATTTCACATAGTTTTGAGATTGAACATGCCCCAGAAGTGTGTGTGTGTGTGACGGAGTGTGTTTGTTTGGCCGTTTGTGGTGTGACGCATGTGCTGCCCTACTCAACCCCCACCCCCTCCCCCCCCCCATCAGCAGTGGGAGCAGCGGAGGCAGCCATCCCAGCAGCAGTCGCAGCAGCAGCCGAGAGAACAGCGGCAGTGGCAGCGTGGGCGTGCCCATCGCCGTGCCAACCCCAGCCCCACCCACCGCCTTCCCAGGTAACACCCGCTTCCTGTTTCTTCTCTGAGCTGATGAGTGTGTGTGTGTGTGCATGTGTGTCTGAAACTAACTTGAATTAAAGTGACATGAGGATGTTGGAGGAGCCCTGGATCTACTGGAATCCTTTCCTCCCTATCTTACTCTGATCTTGTCTTGACCTCCCTCAACTGTCTTTTCTCTCCTCCTCTTTTCCCTCTTCAATCCCTTCCGTTCAGCCCCCGTCCCCTCCAACTCGGCTCAATCTCCCCCCAACACTGCCACCACCCCTGGGGCCTCTAACACAGCACTAGACGGCCCCCCACAGGTCCCAAACCCCCCTATAGAGATCCTGCCTGTACCCCCACCCCCTCCCCAGCTCCCTGCCTCTGCGGCCCCCACTGGCACGGGCCCCGCTGCTTACGGCAACCCTGCACAAGGTGAGTGTAACCCCGGTGGGAGAAACTCACCCGCTCCCCTGCACGCCCTCCATCCCTCCTCCCCCTGACATGCATCCTCCTGCTTGAAAGACCCAGATGTTTTCATCGGGTGGCATCACCCTGGATATCCAGCGGTTTGGTCTGACAACTTGCTCTAACTGTTGACGCCTTGCAAATGGAAGAAGTTCGCAAATGGCCGTAACAACGCCATAATGTAACTGTGTCAAATCCCAATTTTAAAATCAGGGGATAAACCGCGAACTTCAATCCGAACTTTCGAGTAAATGGGATGCCAAGAAAGAAATGGCAAGAGCACTTCTATTTTTATACATTTTATTTATCAGAACTTTAACATATTTGGATGTTCCTCTGTTCTGTTACAATACAATAAAACAAGTTATTTTAGTGAGAACTCATAAATAACTACAAGTAACTATTATTAGAGCAATCTGTTTTTGTAATGCATTTCTGGATTTGAAAAAAATTCATATCTGACAATATATCAGATTTTTAAATAACGAAATATTAAAAATGATAATCAAATAAATGATCGTTCTAACTCAACTGAACTTTGTTTGGGGCAAACAAGAATAAAGAACCATTAAAAATAAGAAGGGTCCGGTCAGTGCGTCATATTTGTTCCAGGTTATGACAACTTTTATGAGAGAGAGATTTCAGATACCAACCACAGCCTTCTCTGCTTTATCTTCAGAAATGTCCACCTCTCAAGGGCTACTCAACGCTTTTTGAAAACACATTCTTGAGTTTAGAAAGTGTAACGTCAGCACGATAACAAAGCGTGGAATTTTCTGTCTGTTTTTTCTTTTTAAGTGTTAAAAAAAAAAATCCTACTTAGAGGCCATTGTAGAGCTCTTGACTCATCAGGACCTCCAGTATGTCTGGAGGATCAACAGTGGGCCCAGTCTGGCCGGCGCGCAGCCCTTCGGCCTTGTCTGCTGCTGCTCTCCATACCTACCACAGCATCTCGTCAACCGCCCGTGTCTGTGTTGATGCTTATGATGGTTTCTAATGTAAAATGCATGAGCTGTGTGGTGAAATGCTTGAACGTTGAACTCTTCATTCATGTGTATTTCTTCTGGCTTTGTTGTTGTTGTGTGGCTCAATATTGTACTGTAACTTGTCAATGGGCAGTGCTGCTGTTGCAGAGTAGCAAATGGATGAATGATGAATTAAGGACATTTTGAAAAACACATTTCTCATTCATTTCTCCTCATAAAAACATCCGGATTTCGCTGATGGTTGGATTGACCCCGTGGTGTTGTCTCCTCTCAGGCGCTCCTCAGTTCTACAGCATGAACCGCCCGGTGCAGCCGCTCCAAAACTCGCAGGTGGGAGGCTCGCTGCCGTACCGCCGACCCGCGTCTGTCACCGGTCAGCCCAACATGGCCCACAACCAGAGTCAGCTCAACGGGGGACCACACTTCGCCCCGAACCCAGGTACTTCTTGTGTGTGTGTGTGTGTGTGTGTGTGAGCACACAAGAAGAGAGGATTACTATTTTGATTTATGTCCATGAAACCTTTTTAGTAGAAGTTCCAAAACCTTAAAGTTTTTAACCATACTATTTTTCTGTGTATTTTCCCCAAGCTGTCCTGTCAAAGACAAGAGGAAAAGCCCCAAAAATAATCTTAAAAAAATAAAATAAAGACAAGCCGAATATATCTACTCCTAGAGAAACATTTGAATGAACAGTGAACTTGTGAGTAGCCTAAACAAAAAGCTAGGAGGAAGAAAACGTAGGAATTAGATCATCATCATCAGTTGAGTAAAGCCTCATCTAAGTGTGGATACTGCTTCAACCCAGGATGCCCAAAAGTTTTTAGACTTTAAATTATCGGCTGGTCGGCATTTAAAATGGCCGAAAAATAATAATAAAAATAAAAATGAACCAAACGCCTTCAGCCTTGTTATGAGTGTTGCTGTTTGTCCACCAGAGGACGATCTACAACGTCCCTGTTTTTTGTCATTGGGTTTTTATTCAAAGGACTTCAAATTTCATATCTTAAGTTTGTATTTTTATGCAATATATTTATCAAAACTTTAATATAATTTGATGTTCCTCTGTTTTGTTGTAAATAAAACAAATTGTTATCATATTATTTGAGTGAGAACTCATAAATAAATACAAATAACTGTTAGGGAAATCAGTTTTTTAAATATATATTGGCCAATAGATCTTAATATTGGATTTTTAAATCCCCAAATATTTGTATTGATATTGGCCTTCAAAATCCGTTAGCTGCTTTAAATCTTGCTCAAGTCTTACATTAAAAGTGAGAATCGATCTTTAACCTTGGGCACATCTGTCGTCAACACCTGTCAACATGTTGTTTTTCTAGCAGAATACCGAAAGCAGCAGAATTAAGAACACTTTATTATGTGGTTATTTATCGCATCTAATATTGTTATCGCAATATTCAGTTCCGTTGTGTTGTCGTCATATCGTGCAGCCCTACTCTCTTCTGTGCTTTCTTTGAATGTTCTAAGCTCACTTTCTCATGTCTTTGCTGTTTATGTCTGCCTTCCTCTCTCTCTCTCTCTCTCTCTCTCTCTCTCTCTCTCTCTCTCGTCCTCCTCCGCCTCTGTGCATTGATTCTGTTTGGTGATAGCCGGCCCACTCGCGCCCCCTCCCCCCTCCATGCAGATCACCCCTCAGCTGCCTCTGATGGGCTTTGTGGCCCGAGTTCAGGAGACTAGTAAGTGTTTTTTCTTAGCCCCTCGCTCCCCCACCTGCATGACCGCCGTCTGACCCCTCCCCAACAGTTAAGGCTCCGATATACGCTTTTCAACTACGCGGTTGATGGCTGCCATGCGTGTCCTGTGTTTCTCCGGAGCGCAGGCTGTGCACGTCTGACAGGCCGGTCCGCAGCTGTTAAACACTCCAACCAAGGAGTAGCTTCCAGTGTCGGCCAGGCATAATATGGCCCTGATCTGCCCCCTGCTGGATGTACACATAATCCTCAACTAGTCTCAATGCCAGACCTTCCTCCACAGCGCTACCAGGGAGGGTCTGGCTGGGATGGGAGAAAAACATGCTCTGGTTTATTGGCATTTCTTTAAACCAATCACAATCCTCTTGGGCGCCGGACAGAGCCCTGTGCCGCGTTGAAATATCCCCGGGAAGGAAGTTGTTTTGGAGGAACATGTGTGCAGTCAGAAGTAGTTTAAGTCATCAACAGAAAACTCCGATTGGACAGATAGTCTAGCTAGCTGTCTGGATTTACCCTGCAGAGATCTGAGGACCAGGATCGTAGTCCTCAGAAATCAGCCAGAGGTTAGAGCGCCAACACAGAGACGGAGGACGCTGACAGGCATCTGGCCGGCGCTGTCAATATAGACTACTCGTTCAGGTACACGCAGAGTACGCAGGCAAGTATGTGAAGCACAGAGTTCACGTCTCCGTCAGCTTGCATTATTTAAAAGCTCATATATCGGAGCCTTTGGTGTCAGTCATTCATCCCTGTAGGTGGAAGATTTGTTTTATTAAAGTTAACAAGTGGTCAACCTCCAACACCAGCTCGGTCAATTAATCAAAAAATGTCATCACGATTATGATTTTGTCTCCTAACGATCACAGAAACAGTATTTGAGACAATTACTTTGAACGTTGCGTTTTGCACGTTTACTCTTATTTCGCCTCGTGTTCTGAATGACGAGAAAAAACGTTCACAGTACACGCGTATACACTGTTGATTTGTTTAACTTTTTTTCCCCCAAAAGCCGTGATTTCAATATTGACCAAAATTATCGAGCAGCCCTAGTTAAAACCGAGTTAACTAAACGTTGACCACTTGTTAACACTACCAATAAAAGTAATGTATGAACAACGAAGCATGTTTGTTCCGGAGCATGATCTCCTTTCGGTTATTTTTTTTTATAGTACCTGAGGCTACATTTACATCGCTACGTTCTGGTTTTGAAGCAGAGTTTTGAGCCAGAAGAGACCTCGCAGCACCGACTGTTTTTATCTCCAGTAGAAGAACTAATCTCTGTTTAAAGGATCCCACCCAAACCTCATATCTCATCACCATCCTTGTATACTGGACATAAACAGGAGGCAGCCTGGAGACTCTGCCTGCTCCTGGTAGTTGCCATGGTGACGTTAGTGGCTTTAGTCTCAGAGAACCCACCTGGTCTCCATTTGCAGCCGTTGAGACTGAAGCACGACCCTGCAGATTCATAATTCTAAAACGGTTCAGAAGTGTTTCAAATGTCTCCGGTTGGGGGGGGGGGGCAGAGCAGGGGGAATGAGAGGGGGAAACGTCAGAGCAGGGGGAATGAGAGGGGGGAAACGCCAGAGCAGGGGGAATGAAAGGGGGGAAATGCCAGAGCAGGGGGAATGAGGGGGGGGGGATTTCAGAGCAGGGGGAATGAGAGAGGGAAATGTCAGAGCAGGGGGGATGAGAGGGGGAAACGCCAGAGCAGGGGGGATGAGAAGGGGGGAATGAAGGGGAAACGTAGCGATTTAAATGTAGTCTGAATGCATCCATGGACTCTTTCTCTTCCTCTCCAACGCCGATCCGCCATTTGTGTCCCCCACTAACGCGGTCGTCTTTGTGCTCCTTTCTTTCTTTGCCTCTAATTGTTCCTTCTTTTTCTTCCCGCCCGCCTGAAAACTATTTCTAGTCTCAGATGTGCCGCCTCCACCTCCGCCCGCCGAGGAGCCGGTGTTTGAGGAACCCACCCCTCCTCCTCCGCCGCCGGAGGACTACGAGGACGACGAGGATGAAGAGGAGTCGGCGGTGGTGGAGTACAGTGACCCGTACGCCGAGGAGGACCCGCCCTGGGCCCCGCGCACCTACATGGAGAAAGGTCCGCCTCGAGTTCACTGTACAGGCACCAATCATCCTTGGCTTCAGCATGCTCCTTTTCTGGTTTAGCTACGGTAGCAAAAGTGTGGGAAATAACGGTTTCTTTCATTTATGTTAACCGAAACAAATGATTTCTCACCATAGATAGATAGAAGGCCTTTATTGTCATTATACACAAGTGCAGTACCTGTGCAACGAGATTGAAGCAACCCCTTTACAGTGTCAACACAAAATATAAAACGATAGAATGTAAGTAGTTCAGAAGAAGGAAAAAAAAAAGAGAGGGAATGTGGTGCACTGTTTCTGAGAGCAACTATATACTGCACATAATACTGTAAGGAAATTAAAGGGTTAAATATTAGATATTGCACAGAATTCCAGTATATAAACTGTGTGTGTGTGTGTGTGTGTGTGTCTCTTCTCCCCCCTCCCCCACAGTGGTGGCCATCTACGACTACGCCCGCGACAAGGAGGACGAGCTCTCGTTCCAGGAGGGCGCCATCATCTACGTCATCAAGAAGAACGACGACGGCTGGTACGAGGGCGTGATGAACGGGACCACGGGCCTGTTCCCCGGCAACTACGTTGAGTCCATCATGCACTACGCCGACTGAACAACCCCCCCCCCCGCCCCACCCCCTCCCTCTCTGAGCGGCGGAGAAGTGAAGGGGGGGGAGAGGAGGGGAGGGGGAGCCGCGGGTTAGAGGTCAAAGACTTTGATCAGACAGAGCACGATCACCTCCGGGCGACGAGAGAACAGAAAGACGGGGAGGGGGGGGGGGGGGGGGGGGGGGGGGGCGGAGAAGACGACGTTTTTAAAGAAGTGGCGGCGTGACGAACTGATGCCCGGGCGTTTCTCCCGACACAGGCGCCATTGTAAAACAACCACTACTCGGCATATATCCTCCCCTGTCGTACTTCTTTCTTTCTTTCCTTTACTGACTGTGGACTGGGACTGAGGTGGATTCATTGTGTTTTCAGAGTTTTTGACACCACTACGTTGATTTTGCTTCATTTTTCTGATTTTTTTTTTTCCTTTTATTTTAAAGCATATTTATTTGGATTTTGTAGTGGGACAAATGGTTTGGGGGGGGGGGGGCAAAAGGGCTGCAGGAGAACGCCTTCACGTGTCGGTTTTTCTCACACTTTTCTAGAGAAACATACTCGTGTCTCTATATAAAGTACACCGCTACAACACTATCCTCCATGTGGGGTGGAACTAACCCGTAGTTTCAGGACTTGACTAAGTATTGGTGTGGGCACCTCAGCAGAGTGTGCCGAAGCTGACGTTCTCTAGGAGAAAGCACTGCAGATGTCTTAAGGCGACGCACGCGCAGCTAGAAATAAACGTGGGTCGGAGAGAAAGGCCTGAGAGTGCTTTAAAACCCCGTTTTTTTTTATTTTTCTTATTTGATCTGAAATGCTTCACGCCACGCCACGCCGGGCCGAGGTTTAACATGAAAGAGGGGCGGGCAGCTCCCCCCCCCCCCTACCCAAAACGGCGGCGAGTTGAACCCGGAGTGTTTCTACGTGCTTCAGCGTGCGTTGTTTTCCTCGCGAGATTCCTCGAATGCACAAGGATTTGGAAGTCTTTGCTCCTGTCGGGAATTCTTGAAGTTCATTAGTTCGGTTGGCGAGACTCATCCTCTGCAGTGTTCAGATGCATTTGAGATGAAGACCTTTTCATTTGTATTTCTGGCGTTCCACCCTCAGGGGTCCCGCATCGGGGTTGTTTTTTTCTTTGCTCAGGCTGCATGTTTCGACTGATGATTAATGTCTTAATATTTTTTAGATATGGTGTGGTATGGTTTTTGATATTCCCCCGTGACGACGGAGATTCCTTTTTGGTCATTTCTAACATGCTTGTGCCATATTGAAGTGTGTGTTGCTGTTCAGAGGTAATCACTTCATTTGCAATAAACTGGGCCAGAGTGGAGCGGCTTATCGTTGAACTACAAATCTTTATTTAGTTTTTTTCTTTTCTTCTTAAAGTTCACCCAAGTTGTTTTTAAATCAAAAGCACATACATTTGTAGAAAAAAACGGTGTAGAAGAAGAAATAATAATATAAATGTGAGATGTATTACGTCCTTAATACAGGACTTATTGAATATGAAAAGATGCCAGCTGTTGTGTTTAAAATGGTTTTAACCGTCGCGATATTCAATACCCTCAATACTTCTTAACGCCGTCGGTCTAGGCGTCGTTAGTCCACGGTAGAGTCTCCGAGACGCTTGGCGAGGGCTCAGTGCTTGTACTTATGTCAGAATCTTTATTTTCTATTAAAACAAAATAAGAAATAATCAGAAGTGGGTCTGTATGTGAGTCTTGCATGCCATTGTTATCTGTACCGGTGTCGTGGCGAGATCACCCATTCTTAAAAGAGGTCTGACCAGGCACCGCCAGCCCCATCCAAAGAGACTGGACACTGGGGGGGGGGGGGTGTTTCCTGGCAATCATCGGCCTTGAGTTGTTTTCTCTCGTTTTGGCGGCTGTGTCCAGAGGGGTAATTTGCAGGTGGGAATGTGTGTGTGTGTGGGGGGGGGGGGGTCCTAACCACGCCAATAATCAAAACTGGCCAGCGTAAACCTTTCTGACTTGTTTATGACACGTTCATGACAGTGTCATGTCACTCTCATGTAGGTACGTGTTACCCAATTTTCTCTCTATTAACCTGCGTGTTGTCTTCCCTCCGACTCTGAGTCAAAATTTAAAATAAATACGGTTGTACTGGTTGTCTTTTTTGACCCTTTTGTGGTTTTCCTCCAATGATTTTGTCACCTTTTCGTTTGTTGACTTTTTCTGAGCCTTTTTGTAATTTTCGTGTGCCTTTTCCCTAAAATGTTAAACCTTTTTTTGTTGCTTTTATGGACATTTTTTCACATTTTTTTCCCTTTATTTGAAACGTTTCTTTTTTTTTTACACTTTTCTAAAAGTTCTTTTACCAATTGTTTTTTCTTCAAATGCTATCAAATTGACAAAAAACACCAAATTCAATGAAAGTAGTAAAGTAATTATTTATTTAACTTGTGACTTGTGACTTGTTTTGGACAATTTGTTTGAAAGAAACCCAAATTTCTGATGTAGAAACTTTTTGGAAAGGGGTCCATAAATAGTTGGAGGAAAAAGCACCAGACAACAGAAAATTAAGGGTTTTGCTCAAAAGTGGAGACG
>NC_048430.1:11853812-11854733 GCF_013103735.1 Etheostoma cragini
CCCCCCCCCCCCCCCCCCCCGTAGCCGTCATTACATCAGTGGTGAAAAATCGTGTTTTTAAAGCTGCTAGTGACTCGTGTAGAACAAAGAAACCGGAGGAAGGACAGGGCCCTTCTTTGTCTCACGGCTCCCTGGAGTCCCAGGCGGCCTTCGGGACGTCCCGTATAACAGTCCATCATGCCATTGTGTTGCACAGTTGAAGTTGAATTGCAGAATTCATATTTGTAAAATCATGAGAACAAAGATAATAAAATTATTGAGATTTATTGGTGTAGTAATGCTTGGTTCTTGTTTTTATGTATAAATTATAGGCCGGCAGACACTAACCAGATATTAAAGTGTTCTCAGTTCTGCTGCTTTCAGTATTCTGCTGAAACACAACAAACTGCTTGTTGAATTTAAAAATAAAAGAACGGAAATCATTCCCAGCTTTCGTTAATTGAACACTGAATTGATTATAAAAGTCAATTCAGTAAATATTAGTATATATATTTTTTATAATATTAGTATTATATATTCAATTCAGATATAATCAACATCATCCACAGGGGTCAGCCAGGCCCAGAGTCACCCAGACACCCAGGCCCAGGGTTACCCAGGCACCTAGGCGCAGAGTCACCCAGACACCCAGGCCCAGGGTTACCCAGGCACCTAGGCGCAGAGTCACCCAGTCAACCAATACACCCAGGCGCAGAAGCACCCAGTCAACCAAGTCACCCAGGCGCAGAGGCACTAAGACACAGAGTCACCCAGTCAACCAATACACCCAGGACTAGGGTCCCCCAGGCGCAGAGTCACCCAGTTGCAAAGTCAACCAGGCGAAGAGGCAGCAAGACGCAGAGTCACCCAGTCAACCAATACACCCAGGCGTAGAAGCACCCAGTCAACCAATACACCCAGGCGCAGAAGCACCCAGTCAAC
>NC_048430.1:11854885-11857385 GCF_013103735.1 Etheostoma cragini
CAGAGGCACCCAGTCAACCAAGTCACCCAGGCGCAGAGGCACCCAGTCAACCAAGTCACCCAGGCGCAGAGGCACCCACTCTTTCGGCCGACGATCAGCGACATTGCAGAGCTGCTGTGGTGCTCCGTCTGCATAGTTTTTTTCACTCAAAATGATACGTTGCATGCTTATAGGTCACGTGGTAGCTGGTTAGCCTAAGGCAATGTCTAAAACTTTTTACAGGTAGATACTTTGTTCATTGCAAAGGAAATATTAGATGTACTTACAGATTTTAGATTTTTTTAAAATATTAATGGGAAATTTAGTTTTGAAACCCATGGTCTCTCGGAGGAGGGGCGGGACCATAGAATGTAAAGAATTAATTAAAATTAAAATGTATATTAATAATAGACAGTGTATGGGCGGGATTGTTGAGCCCTGTGACCCTTTCCGCGTGACGTCACGCTCTACTCGCGGGAATTATGAACGCCATGACTGACAGTGGGAGAGCTACCGTTGTCCTGCAGACGGACAGCAAGCTAACGCTTGTTCTCTCATACATTTTGCAGAGTAATCCTCACCAACACAGGCATGTGTATGTATCGCCTTTCCTTTTAAAATTACTGGTAAATAATACAATAAAGCTATCCTCACCTGCTAGCTGCCGTGCTAACCAGCTGCTCCTGCTAACATGTCAACCCGTTGATGAACAACATAGCTAACTATCAGCGGTTATTCACTGACCTAGCTAGCGTTAGCTACACCCCCCAAAAAAGCCGTTTCTTTCGTCATTTAACTCCACACATACAGAAATATTGGTTAAATTAAAGATGAAACTAGCTACAAAAGGCAAAAAACAACAAAAACAGAGATATATGCGGGTCTGCAGAGCTCCTAACCCGGTTAGCCGACCAGCTAGCTGCAGCTAGTTTTGGACTGCTCGCTAGCTGCTGCCTATCGCTTGGTAGTATCCACCGGTCAGATCTTAACAAAGGCTACACAGCGAATATAATCACAGATAAGAAGATGGCTAGATGTTAGTTATGTGTGGTTACTAAGAATCATATACACTCAGGGATTTTCAGCATAGATTAATGTAAAATAGATAATTAATGACGGCATCCATTAGAAAGTTGTATTGGCACACCCAGTGACCAATGCTAAGTGGGTAGCCACGACCGACCATTTCCTCTAAAAACAGAGGCTACGTGTTATATAAATCTTTACTTAAGTAAAAATTATATGTTAATACAAAATGTATATATGGTACCTAGGGTTAGCTTAGCTAACGGAAGCCTACTTTCCTCCAGAATGAATGTTCTCCCACTTTTGGTTAGTAGAAGAAAAATGTTCAATACGTTAACATCTTTCTCCAATACCATGAGGTCGGACAAAAGTGTATTGGAATGCGGCCTTTAAAACATTGAAACTAAAACGACTTTTGTTTTTTATATAACTTTTACTTTGAATGATGACCGGAAGTGAAACGGGTTGTATGCAATTCTTCTAACTTAATATTAATGCCGCTGTAGTTACTGTTCGTGGCCGCTAGATGGCATACACCTCATTTTAATTCAATGTTACTTACATGCATTTGTGGAATTTAACTAAGTACATTAACTCCAGTACTGTACTTCAGTCCCAATGCTGAGGTAATTGTACTTTACTTGAGTTTTTGTTCTTGTCCTGCCACTTTGTACTTCTACTCTGCTACATTTCAGAGAGAAATATTCTACTTTTTACTCCACTACATTCATCTGACAGCTTTAGTTACTTTACACATTAAGATTCCTGCACACAAAACACATGTAGTTTATAAAATCTGATGTTTTATAATAAATGAAACTAGCAACAGTACATATTTAAGCCTATTTTTTCAGCGCTATTTTTCGTTTACATGTTCTAAAATGAGATTTTTTTTTACAGTGTGGCATTAGTACTTTTACTACTTTCAATCGGAAAAGTGAAATTTCTTCGACTGTATTAATGCCCGTTTCACAAACTCATCTCACAGTTTGGTCGACATAAAGCTCTTAAAAAGTTTCTTAGTCATCATAGAATTTAGCAAGAACATTTTTAACAAGCAGCTACCACACCGCTGACTCCCAGCATCTTGTTTCCCAGCCGGGATATGTAAACTGAGTCTCTTTGAGTCTCAAAGTTGCCAAATTTGGCTTTGATTGGCGCGTCTCTTTGTTTCGGCCCCCAATAGGTGGGTCAGAATTTTTTGTGAGCCTAAATTGATTTTGGGGTCCCGATCTAAATTTGCGATGGGAAAGATGTGGCCCGCGGGCCTCGAGTTTGACCCATGTGCTCTGTTGTGAACATCTACTACACAGTACACACAGAGGGAGATTTCACTGTATACTCTGTGTGTGTGTTTTCACAGTAATATATGTAATTGACTCTAAAATGAAATGGGTAAAAATAATAATGCAATACAAAGTGGACCAAATAAGTGAAAGATATTAATAAAACGATTACGTAAGAAAGACAAGGTGCTGGCTCACACTCTGTCCCA
>NC_048430.1:11858405-11893033 GCF_013103735.1 Etheostoma cragini
GGGGCATGTCCTAACAACCCCTACTACACCTCCCTTCTGCCTACTGGGCTGTGGAAAACCAAAGAGCAGCTGCAGATTCTTATCAAGACAACTCATGATTGCTTGATTTTGTGCGAGAATAATATGGTAGCTTTCTAAATACACTGATACTCCCTAACTAAAGTAACTAGTAACTAAAGTAACTAGTAACTAAAGCTGTCAGGTGAATGTAGTGGAGTAAAAAGTAGAATATTTCTCTCTGAGATGTAGCGGAGTAGAAGTAGAAAATGGCATGAAAAGACTCAAGTGAACCTCAACATTTGGACTTAAGTCGAGGACTGGAGTACATGTACTTAGTTCCATTCCACCGCTGGCAGTGATGGAGCGTCTGTCATCATAACAAGTCTTTCTCTCTCTTTCAGGAATGCCGTTTTTATTCAGAGCAGCAGACAGGTGGCGCGCTGCAGGCCGACGTGTCTGAACAGAGAGCCGAGCACTCGGAACGCCTCCATCAGCCGAGCGGGAGCCGCCGAGGGCCACTGTGGTGAGTCTTCACTTTTACCCCGGTGTTTGAGAACCTCACCACAACGTTTATTTACCTGTTTGCAGGCGTGGATTTAGGGCAGGGGCCTTCAAACTTTATAAAGGTGTGTTCAGGTGCATTCTGGGCATGCTGGTCCTACAGGGAGGTGTGTTCAGGTGCATTCTGGGCATGCTGGTCCTACAGGGAGGTGTGCTCAGGTGCATTCTGGGCATGCTGGGCCTACAGGGAGGTGTGTTCAGGTGCATTGTGGGCGTGCTGGTCTCAATGGGAGGTGTGTTCAGGTGCATGCTGGTCTTGCAGAGAGGTGTGTTCAGGTGCATTCTGGGCGTGCTGGTCTTACAGGGAGGTGTGTTCAGGTGCATTCTGGGTGTGCTGGTCTTACAGGGAGGGGTGTTCAGGTGCATTCTGGGCGTGCTGGTCTTGCAGAGAGGTGTGTTCAGGTGCATTCTGGGCATTTTGCTATCTTGAGTCAGGGTGAAGCGATTGTGCCGTTGACCAACAGAAACCTCTATGGTCAGTAACAGAGCATTTCATTGCTTTTTTAACAGCACTCTTTCCTTCCCTACCTCCGTCCCTCTCTTTCAGTCTCTTTCCCTCCTTCCCTCCCTCTCTCCTTTCCTCTCTTTCCTTTCCTACCTCCTTCTCTCTCATCCCCTGTCTCCTTCCCTCTTTCCTTCCTTATCTCCTCCCCTCTCTTTCCTTCCCTACATCTTTCTGTCTTTTTCCTTTCTCTCTTTCCTTCCACTCACCGTTTCTGTTTGTGTCAGCTGCCACTCTACTCCTCTGATTGGGGAGGGGATTCATATTAATGTTAAAAAACCCTAAAGCGCCTGACAGAGCCCTGGTGCCTCTGCAAAATAGACTCGGGAAGCAACTTGTTTTGGTGGAACGCAGAAATTAGTTTCGGTGGCAATGGCGCAATCCTAGAAATGGAACGTTGTCGATGTAGACTAGGAGGCCACATGTGTCAAAGTTGAGGCCCGCAGGCTGAATCCGGTTCCTCACAAATTTGAATCCAGCTCTACATAATAGTTTAGGTTCACAATAAATGTTGGCCGCCTAGTTGCGCACCAAACCCAAAAGACAGCAAACGTAATTACGCGACACTCGGAGCAGAATTTGGCAGATTTTCCGGTCTTTGAGACTGCGACTTGTGTCCCATTTTGTTGACATAAAGCCATACAAAACTCAGCAGGCTACCACACAACCGACTCACCGCAGAGTTCACAGCAAACAGCTACACATAAAAAAAGCCACAAAATAGTTGGAAAAAGCAACAAAAATGTCAAAAAGCTACAGCTGTTCTTGATGTTCCAGTTTGGCGCTTAATGAAGGGAAGTTTGACACCCCTGGGCTAGACAATGCCAGGATACTATCTACTTCTTCTTTTAACTTATAAGTATTTATTACAGATTTTATGTATTACAACGATGAGAATACAGCTTTTCGTTCTGTCTGAACAAGTGCTCAGTGAAATGTCAAAGTGAGTTGACTTGATTGCTGCAGAAAACTGTTCACCAGCAGAGCTTTTACTTTGAAAACCCCGTGCAGGAAGTTCGCTCCTGCTTGCAGCCTATGGTCCGAACTCATTCTCTGCACACGGCCTCCAGTCCACAGGTAGACGAAGAGCTCGGGGAAACTTTCCCTCTCAGAGGTTTCTCCCCCCCCCTCCCCACCCCCAACAAGCTGCTGAGTGTCCGCTGGAGATGAACACAGCCTCGGGAGGGTTTTAACTGATTTTTTCCTTGTTAGAAAGTCCTAAATAACGAAGAGCGGAAGGATGCGTGGAGGCGACAGGTGGCCGACATGGAGCGGGCCGACGTGCATCCTCCTGCTGCTGCTGGTCGGCACGCAGACCCGGTCTCAGCGCACAGGTAGGTGGACGCCGCCGGTTCTACTTTGAACTGTTTTTTGCATGTTTGCTGAATTAATACGTCGGAGGTTTAAAATGTGGCTGCAAAAAAAAGTTTGTACAGGTTAAACAGTCCATAAAAATGCAAAAAATCTTGCTTTAAAATGATGTAAAACCCCAGCAGGTTTGGTATCTGTTTAAGTAGTCTAGGGGTCGGGCGCTACTGGTTCGCCATGCCGATATCAATACCAAATATTAGAAATAATATTTGGAATGATATGCATTTACAGCAACAATGAACATCTTTGAGTCAAAATTAAGATTTCGGATTGATACAAACGCAGCTCAAAGGTTTGTTTAAATGCAGCTATGTAGTAACTGAAAACTTCTAAATAGGCGTGTACTTTCAGAAACTGTCACGATTCCATATTGATTTTATTTTGCCAAACGATTGTCAATGAAAAAAACGATTCACAGTACGTCAAATTGGTTAGTTTTCCCGTGTGAAGCCATTTAATTACAGTATGACAAAAAACAGAAAAATGAATGGCTTTTTGGTATTCTATAAATGTTTTTTTAATCGGTAGAGCTTGAATCGCGATACGAATGTGACTCGATTTTACAACAACAAAAATAAATTGCCAAAAAAACAAAAAATCCAGATCAAGATAATCAATCTATTCCTAGCTCTGGATGAGTGTCTGTTTTTTTTTTTTTTTTTTTGCTGTTAGTCATTTTATTTTATGACTCAGTACACAGTACAGATAATCTGCAAATTGTCCAATATCGGCCGATAATCAGCCAGGCCGATGATTGGTCCCTCCCTGCTTCTTTAGTCTTGTTGATTGGCTCCACAGTGCTTCTTATATCAGAAACCCCAGTACCTTTTAATTTAATTTCGGATATTGTCATCCGCTGCTGAGTTAGTCTGAATCCTGAGCAGGCTGTGTGTGCTGACAGATGATCTCAAAGCTTGGCTTTCAGGCTGGAATGAAGTTGTGCTTTACGTGTGACTGTCTGGACTTGTCTATATGGAATTATGAATACTCATAGCATCCCCTCTGCTGTGTTCTGAAGCTGTTTGCTTTGCAAAAGTGAAGCATGTACCCTCAGCGTCTCGTCTCGTCGAGTTTGTATTAGCTTGGCAGTTTTCCATCTCTCTCTGGTGGTTTTTACACCTTGAGGTTGCATTGCATCTCTTTGTAATAGTCATTGAATTGACATAAATGAAGAAGAAAAAAAAAAAATCTAAATCCAGATTTAGATCTAAAATCATGATTATTTAACATGATTACTTGTTGACTTTTGGAAAGACTTAGCATTTCTTGAACTGCTAAGTCATTTCTTGAACTTGCGTTGGTGTTCTATGCCTTCTTTAGAATTCATACTTGGTTTAGAGTTGAGAATTGTGTGTGTGTGTGTGTGTGTGTGTGTGTGTGTGTGTGTGTGTGTGTGTGTGTGTGTGTGTGGAGTGGTGATTTGCGCTTTGTTCAGATTTTCCCTTCTTCAGGGCTCATCAGTCCCTGCCCCAGAGAAACAGACACATCAATCTGCAGCGCCAAGTTTTAACACACACACACACACACACACACTGCTCTGACATTCAGGCCTGCCCACACATTCATGTAGAGACTTATTTGCAGAAACCCTCTGACACACTTCACACAAGAATTCATGAAAAATCTGCTCACACTTAAAGTAATCCATTTTCACGGTGCAATCGTTTGTTTCAGTTGTTTTAAAAAATGGAGGAATAACTTGTCTCACGTTTACACGTGGTGGTTGTTTTCATAAACGGACATTTCAATTAGAGCTGGGCAATATATTTATATTATATCAATATCAAGTAATGAGACTAGATATCGTCTTAGTTTTTGGATATGGTAATATGGCATAAGTGGTGTCTTTTCCTGGTTTTAAAGGCTGCCTTACAGTAAAGTAATAACTGTTCTATTATTGGCATTTACCCACTTACACATTATATCCACATTACTGATGATAATGTATCAAAAATCTCATTGTGTGGATACTTTGCGAAAGCACCAATAGTCAACACTACAATTTTGTTGCGGTATAGATATTGAGATATTTGGTCAGAAATATTGTGATATTTGATTTTCTCCATTTCGCCCAGCCTAAGTTCATCCTCTCCGGTTTCAACGGTAAAATCTTACAGCTGTCAGTTTTCAGAAAAGTCTTCGGTTACACGTATCTGTGTATCTATGACGTCAAGAGCACGTTCATTTCAGATTGAACCATCTTAGTGTAAAATAAAGAGGGACGCCCTCGGGACAGAAGTCATCCCAGTCGTCTCGAGTCATTAAAGTCGCAAATCCCAAGTCATCAGAAAGGTGACTCGAGTCTACTTCAATCTACTCTCATCTCTGAGCAGGTTTGAAAGGTTTTCTGGGTAATGTAGGAAACTAATAACAAAAGTACAAAAGGATGAAACAGGCCTGTGAGAGAAGTGGCTCCTCCAAAAAAGGGATTTGCAAAGACTCCTGTCAAACATTGAGCGTTGTTAATCGAGAATTTCCTGACCAACAGTGTCAGAGGAGCAGAGGGCGGCGAGTTCCCTCCACGCACATCCTCCAGATTTACCAAATCCAGATATACCGCCTCTCAGATTTACTATGTTTACATAACATGTAAGTACTCAACCAAAGTATGCTGTAACACAGGCAGCAGACGTTTCTCCTGGGTGGTCCTTGATATGTGATGTTATATTTTATCAAAGCCGGCAACAAACGCTCATAAAAACCCTTGTGTGCTGCGTCGTACAATTTGAGTAGCTGTTCACATTACTGCATGGCTTGTATTTGCGATGCAAAGGGAACAGAATACAGGGGGTAGTTACATCAGAAGGAAAATGTCAGACTGTTAATCTCTTGATTTTACATATTGTTTCCTGGATGTGCATGAAGACCATTTCTGCTATCACAAATGTGACGTGCAGGGCCTATATATATATATATATATATATATATATATTTGTATTATAGCTGCAGGCCAAGTTAGACACTGAATACTTTCATGAAGTGATATATTATTATAGCATTTTATTAAGAGGCCGATATATCAGCTGCTCAATATTATCGGCCAATAGTAGGCATTTCCCGATCTATCGGCATTAATAATGGCCAATTAGAAAAAAGAGTGTATGCAGCAACAAACCTCCCACCCTGATGAAGACTCCATACTGCACAATTTATGACCCCACTAAAAGGCTGGACATGGGCCTCTGGAGCTTTTCTTGTCTTAAGGGTTTATCCTCGGGGTTTATTTTCTTAAGATAAATGGACAAAGAGTCCTTTGACTCAGTATGGAAAGTCCTCTTAACCCTTCTGTTGTCCTCGGGTCAAACTTGACCTGTTTTATTTAAAGCCAGAAATATGGAGTTCTTACAACCCAATTGCCAAAAAGTAACTTGGAGGCTTTCATTTACATTGTATTTTTAATTTGCCATCTTGTACATAAAGAATAGAGTATAAAGTATAGAGTTTTCCGCGAAATTGGGTTTGCTAAAGCTACCAGACTCTATGTAAATAAACAGTAAGATTAGCATCGTAAAAAACACTTCATTCAAAGTCGACAGAAACAACATCTAAATATAAAAAGGCGTTTTTGGTTTGTCTTTCCAGTTTTACAACCATCACGACTCTAGTTTTGGTTGAAATAAATACATAGTTTACTGATTTATGTGAAAATATGTTGGCTCTGTACACGCTAAAAGTATTTTTTTTTTAAATGGAGTCTGGTGGGTTTAGAGCTATTAACTTCAGAGCTGTTTCTGGTTAAATGGAAAGGTCTTAGAGATTTTAAAGGTCTATCTCAGAAGGGATCCTTTACATAATGTTGTCAGACACTTAGAGTATTGATCTGACTCTGTCGGTGCCAAAACGAGCACTTTTAGTGGACGTAAAAACAAGCTGGACAATTGCCCTATTAACTTAAATTGTAGCTTGTTTCTCCGCTGGACTGGAAATGCATGTCTGGCTCAGCTGCATTAGATCTGATGTAACATTTCAGTGACATACAAACTACTATACCTCACTATATTTTACCTTTTGCTTCACTTTCGAAGAAGGAAGCATTTGAAAAAAGAGTTTTGCTTAATTTCTCTCCTGGTGATGAATACTCTCATCTGATTTATTTCTTGTTAATTGATTTAGATGTGACTTTTCTTATCTGGATGAACCTTATCTCTTTCTCTCACACACACACCCTCTAACTAAAACAATACTCCTAAAATAAGTCAAGGAGGATTCAATGTTCAGTTTTGGTTGAAACTGTTTTGTTGATCCAATGGGATGTCCGTGTCTGGTGACATAGGCGTAGATTTCCGACAGGGGGTGGGGGGGGGGGGGGGGGGGGGGGGGGGGATATGTTTTTGTGTCGTACGTCTCAAATTCAGCCCCCAGACTGATCAGATCTGTAGACAGTAACAAAGGGTACATCAAAGCCCCTTTTTACAACCGTATGCAACTAATGTAACCTTCCCTAGAGAGGGCTTTAAAGGCAGCTGGGGGGGGTTTCTACCTGCTGCCAGCTACTTCAAGGTGACAGCGGAAGTGTATGTATGATCTCACGGTGAAACGGGGGGGTGTTTTGCTTTCCATATTTCTATGAAATCTGCCATCTAAACCAGTCAGAAGCCTCTTTGTGTTACTGGGGAATGCTTTGTTTTAACAGCTGCAGAGCGGGTGATAGCGGGGATACCTGTGATGGCGTAGATAGCGGTGGCTGTGGTCTGCTTCTCCCACCTGCCCCGCTCTTTATGTTCTAATTACCTCTAGTTACCCACATGTGGCGGGTAAACATTAGGGTTCTTTTTGATTTAATTTCTAAACGTAGGAACTAGGGTTGTACAATCTATCAATGTTCTTATCGCGATAAAAATGAGGATATCAGCTGGCACAATGAATCCATCGGGAAAGACACTCAGAGCTGGGCATTAAATAAATAGATACAATCTGTATTGTGATATGAGACTAGATATCGTCTTAGATTTTGGATATCTTAATATCTTGATATGGCATAAGATTTATCTTTCCCTAGTTTTACAGGAAAGTGATGTCCTTTTCTGAACTGACTGCACTCTTCTATCTGTTTTATTACAGTATTTGCCCACTCAGTCATTGTATCCACATTGACGATGATTTTATTTTGATAAATGATCATTTGATAAATATTCTGTTAAAGGATGAGCGGGCAAAATCCACATTGAGCAGGGGACCCCAAGCTTCCCTTTCCCCTAGCCGCATTAACCAGCTCCGACTGGGAGGTCCTGAGGCGTTCCCAGGCCAGGTTGGAGATATAATCCCTCCACCTAGTCCTGGGTCTTCCCAGAGGCCGCCTCCCAGCTGGACGTCCCTCCACCTTGTCCTGGGACTTCCCTGAGGCCTCCTCCCAGCTGGACGTCCTGTACTTACCCGATGCCCGAACCACCTCAACTGGCCCCTTCTACGCGAAAGAGAAGCGGCTCTACTCCGAGCCCCCCCACGGATGACTGAGCTTCTCACCCTATCACTAGGGAGAGCCCCCCCCTCCTGAGAAAACCCATTTCGGCCACTTGTACCCTGGGTCTTGTTCTTTTGGTCATAAAGGTTGGGTCATGACCGATATTCAACAATGTTATTGCTTATCTTCCTCATATTGTGCAGCTCTACTAGGAACTGGAATCTGGCTTGTGGTTGGAGCTTTGGATTGGTGCCTCCTGTAACACAAAGAACGCAAGTTTAATTGCCACAGCAATGCAGCTGAGGTGCCCTTAAGCAAGATATTTCATTTAAGTCGATGTGGACAATGACATCGGCTAAAATTCCTGAAACATACTGCAAGGTCTGACTGACGCCACAGGTCTGTGCAGGCTTAAGGAACCAAGTGTTGGCAAGGAGATTAACTTTAGCCTGGAGCTAAGTTCATATAAAAGAGTATCCTTCTAGCACTTGAATCTACAAGCCATGATACCAATAATTGCACCCAACCCTCTGAAACAGAAGCTGTTTGTTGAGAAGAATCGGTAGTTCACGAATTTCTGTCATTAACGTTTACTACTGACGCGGCTCTACTGTGGACCTTTTCTGACTTGAGCCTGAACTGCCTCAGAGTTGATTCATCCATTGTCTTCTCTCCTTCTCTTCCTACAACATGTTTGCATGGCACATCTCATCAGTCCATCACCAAGGAGGGTCAAGACAGACTCGGGCAGCACCGCTGGACTGTAACTAAGTACATTTACTCCAGTGCCTCACCATTTGGATTTAAGTACAGTATACTTGAGTCAACCATATTATGAGTGATGTCATTATAGTCTGTCCACCAGAGGACGCTCTACAACGTCCCTGTTGGCAACACTGATTATTGTTTTTCTGGAAGTTTCATATCTTAAGTTTGTATTTTTATACATTTAATTTATCAGAACTTTAATATATTCAGTTTTGTTGTGACAATAAAACAAACGATCATATTTTAGTGAGAATTCGTAAACAACTACTAATAACTTTTTTATGTTTTTCTGGATTAGAAAAAGAAATACACATTGGAATATTGGATTTTTAAATAACCAAATATCGGTCATGCTCTACTTTTTGCTCCACTACATTCATCTGACAGCTTTAGATACTAGTTGCTTTACACATTAGGATTTCTGCACACTATAATATCTGATGTTTTATTATAAAGTAACCTAGCAACAATGTAACGGCCTACAAGTCCAGCTGGAATGATGAGACCAATAAACACACAGCTGGTTGGATCCTTTCCTCTTTCTACAATTGGAGGATCTTTCTGCATGGAGTACCTTTCATTCTACTAAAATTAATTAATTATTAAAAACTAATTTAATTCTCTGAGTACATTTTCCTATTGGCACTTACATAATTGACATTTTCAATGCAGGACTTTATTTTTTACAGTGTGGTATTAGTATTTTTACTGAAGTAAAGGATCTGAATAGTTCTTCCACCATTGGAATGTGGACATAGTGTTAAAATGACGTGGAGGAATGTGGGAGGTCAGAGTCTAGTTTGAAGCAGCTTTAATTTCTGTGTTTTGGGCGTTTTGCGGCTTGTCATTTTATAACTCACTGTTTATGAACACTACTTGCCCTCGAGTACCTGGTCTACAGGAATTTGACACTCACCTGCAGCACTGAGACCTCAAGTTACAAGGGCCTTAAATGTCACGTCTATTCGGGCATATGGTGCAGAATGTACCTGTGACAGTTGAGTTCTACTGAAAAATATGGTTTTCTGTCAACACTGAACTGACAGGGGCCAAACATTAGGAATGTAAATCTGTAATTTGACTTTTTACTCAAGTATGTTTTGTCTGAAGTATCGAGCTTCTACTTACTGTTGAAAAAAGGAAATGAAAAAGGTCGCTTTGGGAAAGTTAATAGTGAAATCGAAAGCTGGAGAAATTTTGTGTTTTTTTTTTCAAAAATGTTCCCGCTTTTTCTAATTGAATAATATGTTATAAAAGAATTATTGTTATTTTTGCTGCTATTTTTTCACCGAGCTTTAACCCGCCAGCTGTCAAGATCTGGAAGTGTGGTTGTGTCATTTGATCTGTTCTTGTTTTATGCTTACGTGTTGTCTTGTTGTGGTTTATCTGATGTTTTCTCTGGAAACGTCTCACACCCTCTTGTCTAAGAAAAAAAATCGGTGAAGAACAAAAATACCCTGCTTTTGTCTGTGCCAAAAACCAACTTTGACACACCGCCGCAGGGTGTAAGGATCAGGAGTGTGTGTGTGTATGGGGGGGGGGTGTCAAGGGTGTTGATTTCTGCTGAGCATCTGCTAGGATATCCTACGGGGGGATTTTTTCTTGCTTTGGAAAATTTGAGTTATTTAATAACATACATTAGTAGTTTAGAGTAGGAAGTTTAGGAAGTGCTAAATCAAAGATTTATTGGTAGGAAAATTAAATTATTACTGCTAAGAGCAGAATGACCTAAACTGGAATTCTTGAAATCAGTAATACCAAAAAACCCAGTTACTGTTCCATATGAACATATGCGTATACATATATTTTTTTCATTAATAATCCTAAGAAAGATATATAATTTTCTATTTGCATGCTTTTCCATCATGGATCATTGCAGCCAGTGATCAGTACAGTAACTCATAGCAGACCTGACCTCTGCAGCCTTTGTGCTGCTTCCACCTGCTGGTTCATGGGAGTACTGCGAGTACATGAAGGGAGCCACTACATGGCCAAAAGTATGTGGACATGCGAACATTAACAATACCCACACGGCACAAAGCACTCCCGTTCATCCTGAAGGTGTTGGACTGGCTGGTGCAGGCCAGTCGTATTCTTCCATTTCAGACCAGGAAAGGTAAAGGTACTTTATTGTACTTCATTCTCTACATTTAACCTGTGGTTACGTTTTAGTCCATTTAACAATGGGCTAAAACGTCTGGGTTTGGTACTGCCAATTAATTTTGTTTTGTCATGGTTCATGTGTGCAAGAAACATTATACTTCTTGGCAGAGAATCGGGCTTCATATTTGGCCCTGAATTGTGCAGGCCTAGTTTGTGCTGTTGTAAGATGCACATTTCCCCTTCAGGAATCATATACACACATACACATTGTATAAACAATACAGCAATACAGATAAAATCTAGCAACAGCGTACCAGAACACATGAATCCACAGTCCAATCATTGAGTTCCTGTGCATGTGTGCTTCCCCCACCAGTGAGTTGGGGTTAAATGTAAAAGAACATACATCGGAGCGTGTGAATTGTGGGGTGTTCCTGAGGGGAAACAAGATACAGCCATTAAACAGAGACAAAGAAGCTGCCGTCATCCTGGATTCTTTTCTTTATGAGATGAGGCTTGTAGATGAGAAGAAGAGTGCTGGAGGCTTTCATGTCTCAACAAAGGGATTAAATGAGACGAAGAAAGTGGATGACAAATGGCTGTAGAAGTTTAAAATTTTAAGTTGGTGGTCCGTGTGATTACCGTTCTTGTAAAGATGGAAAAGCCACTAATCAGCTGGGATTAGATCCTGGGGACGGGTAAGAGCCTTAAGCACCTCCTCCTCACGGTGTCGGACGGACACTTAAACCCAAATATGGACACTTTTTTTTATCAATTAAAACACGACAAGCTTACAAAGAAACTGAATTCAGAGAGATTTTTTTTTTTTTTGCAGGTATAACAAAGTTAGACACACGCACTCACACACATGTATATACACTAGAGCTCGACCGATTAAAGGATTTTTAAGGCCAATACCGATACAAATATTTGGTTATTTAAAAATATGATATTCCATTTTATTGGCCAATATATGTTTTAAAAAGTAAAATCCAGAAACGCAAAATAAGACCGATTACCCTAACATTAATTAGATGTAGTTAGTTATTAGTTCTCACTAAAATAATATAACAGAACAGAGGAACATCAACATATATTAAAGTTTTGATTAATAAAATGTATAAAAATACAAACTTACGAAATGAAACTTAGTCCTTTGAACAAAAACACACTAACCAAAAAAATATGAGTTTTGCCAACAGGGACGTTGTGGAACGTCCTCCGGTGGACAGAATACGCAACGCCATCACTCATAACATGGTTGATCGTCCGGTTTTATTTTATTTTTAATCAGTAATTTGTGTCTAATATCGGCTGATATATTGGTCAGGCTTTAACACACACACATCCATCTGTATTACCATTTGGGTAATTTTCGTTTCAATCTAAGTTTTACAAACCTAGAAAACAATCATGCCCGCTGTGCTTTCCAGTTGGTAAATAACTCTCCAAAATTCCCCCACCTCTGGAGGAATCTGGTTGGCAATTAGTTGAGGTCGGGGAGATTTAGACTCCCACAGCTGCCCTTTATACACTCCCTCTGTCTATTTACCTGTTGTTCTATCTCTCTCTTACACCAATATCCTAAAATACTTAATGACAACGTAGCACATTCCATTAATTCTGGTCTGGGGCTGATGCTGTGGAAGTGTTCAAAGAGGAAGTAGACATAAGATTCCAGCTGGAGCGTTAGTGTGTGTGTGTGTGTGTGTGTGTGTGTTTGTGTCAGCTGCGCAGAAAACAAACACCATTCTTGATAGTCTTGAGTTTCAAAAGGACACTTTTCCTTGGTTTTATATTTATTCTTTCTTTTCTTCCGTGTGTGTGTGTGTGTGTGTGTGTGTGTGTGTGTGTGTGTGTGTGACCCCAAATGAGAAGCACCAGGGGCCTTCATGAACTGACATCCACTAACTCATTGAAGCATAATGCCGTGGTGTGTTTACTTACCCTGCTCGTGGCCCTGTGCAGGGCAGAGCAGCTGACAGCTGATAGCGATGAAACGTAGGAAGCACACGGAGAGGGGGCTAACATGCATGTGGAACAGGCTGCTGGGATGTTCTCTTCCTTATTGACTAGCATGTTGAGCATGAAAATGTGAGGTTTTTTTATTATTTACTGGATTTAAAATCCAGATGCCTGTAGAGATGGATGTGTAACCTGTTTGTTCTCTATCAGGTAATAATAATGATAATAATGGCAAATAATGCTTTTTTTAATGTAAAAAATGTCTACATTCTTTAAAGGAAATATCTTGAACTTTCAATTTCTCATCTCATACTTCTGATTCAAGAGATGCTTTTTATTCTGTTGCTGTGGAAGAGGAAAGAGAGAGAGAGAGAGAGAGAGAGCATCATGGCACAATCTGCATAGGCAAAGAAAAAGTAGACAGGAAGTCTCGCTCTCCCCCAAACACACACTCTGTAATTGCTTTTGGTAATTACAGCAAGGCTAAGACATTCTGTTATGTGTCGTTGAGTTTTCCCTGCTCTCGGGTGTACAGGTTTCATTTTCATGTTTTGTTTTTATATGAAAATACCATCTTTGTCTACTCGGAACGCAGTGAAGGCTCAGGTTGTCAAAGGTTGCCCATATTCACGTCATGTTTTTAAAGCAGAGCAAATCAGTAAAGATCATTTCCAGTTTGATTTTTGTGTGTTTTCCTTGCCGACATTTTCTCCCCACGCGTCCAAAACTGTGCATTTACTTCAGCCTAGCTCTGCATTGAGACAAGTGTAAAGCATCCTTCCTAAAATCAAATTACCAATCATTTGATTTAACTGTCGAGAGGCTTTGAAAGATAGTTGTTCCAGCAACTAGTTGTAGCCCTCTCCGCCCATCTGGCTTTTTCACACACTCCTCAAATTATCCAATCAGAGTCCTCCTCTTGTCCTGTTCAGTGTCTAGTGGAATGAGGACATATGCTGACAGCGGTAGCTGCGTTGTATGAATGCCCAAATGATGAATTTGTGTCCAAACCCTTCAAATGTCATGCAGCGTGGGCGGGGGAGGTCCGAGGGCTGGAATGTGTGACAGCTGGATGTCCCAGCTGGGCAGATGAGGCCTGGCAGCTGGATGATGGGTACACACAGGCAGCGCTGGAAGAAGTATTCAGATCCTTTACTTTAGTAAAAGTACTAATACCACACTGTTAAAAAACATACTCTGTTACATGGATAAGTCCCACACTGACAATGTTACTTAGGTAAAAGTGTGAAAGTATCATCAGGAAAATGTACTTGAAGTATTAAAAGTTAAAATCCTCACATTTTAGAAAGTCATATAGAGGGTCGCACCCAAAAACTATATATTGTTGGATAGTTTACTTTATAATAAAATGTTGGATTTCATAAAATACATGTGTTTTGTGTGCAGAAATCTTAATGTGTAAAGTAACTAGTAACCAAAGCTTTGAGTTGAATGTTGTGGAGTAGAAGTAGAAATGGCATAAAAAGAAAAGACAAGTAAAGTGCAAGTATCTCAACATTTGCACTTAGGTACTGGAGTAAATGTACTTAGTTAGAAAAGTGTGTTGGCCTGGGGGTGGGGGGGCTTCGTTATCTCCCATCTGTGAGAACCTGGAAATGGTACGTTTTCCGTGGATTATCTCCGATGAGGCAGTGAAGTGGTTCCCCCGGGAGTGGAGTCCTGACCCCCCCCCCTTGTCAGCTGCTGTCTTTCATTCATCCCTCACTGTATGCTGCTGCTCTTCTTTCTTCCCTGCCAGGGCTGCACGATATATCATTTTTTCTTTGTTGTCGCAACATCAACTGGCGCAACATACACATCTCGACAGACTGCGACATATTCGATAGACGTAGAAAATATCAGTGGAATATTACAGTTTGAAAAGAAATTGTCATTCCTTTTCTTAGTAGAGCCCTTTAAATATAAATAAAATAAAGCACAGATACGTGAAAAGTGTACTTAAGTACCTTAAAGCGCCCATATTCTGCTCATTTTCAGGTTCACAGTTGTATTTTGACTTTGTACCAGAATAGGCTTCCATGGTTTCATTTTCTAAAAATATATTTTTGCTGTACTGCACATTGCTGCAGATCCTGTTTTCACCCTGTGTGTTTATGTCTCTGTTTTAGCTCCAGAGTGAGACATCTCACTTGTTTTAGCTCCAGTGTGAGACATCTCACTTTTTTTAGCTCCATAGTGAGACCTTTCACTTCTATCCTATCTTTGTTGGGAGCTGCACATGCTCAGTAGCTCGGTAAGATCCCATCAGCTTTTTGCTGATCATCAGCACTCTTTCTCCAGCTGGGAGACTTCTAGACGAGGGACACTTGTGGAATTCCCGCACAACAGGGACAGAAAGTAGTTCTTTTTGAGATTAGGGTCAACTAGAACGAGCTTGCATGCTACGGTTAGCCACCTCGTCTCGGCTAGTGACGTAGAAAGCCGCTCAGATTCCTAACAGCTCACCTGTAGACTGAAGACAGAGGACATTCAGAAACAGGATCTCACTCAGTTTGTTTGTGTGTGGAAGCACTAGAGACCTAAATAGCCTAATGATAATAAATTAATACATTTTTTATAATATTATTACATTACAACACTGTGTATTGCCTATCTTACCTTAAGACCCCCAGGTAGGGGTCCACAACTCCACTCTTTTTTTGCTTATTATTCCTTTGCTTTGCATGTTTTTCAATGTGTGCATTTTCTACCACACTTCCCCCTGACATGTAACCTCTTTGTCACCCTTGTTTTAAAAAAAAATACTTGCTGACAAATGGGGAAGCTGCATGTTCTTTTGATTCTTTCCCATTTGGATACGCGTTGGCAACTTGGAATTTAGACACGGAGCCCAATGTGAACTAAAGCTGTTTATTATGGCCTAAATATGTTTCAGAAGCTCCATGTTTCCCCGAGGTTATTCCCGTCCAGGACGAGTGTGTGTGGTTGTGGTAACACAAACCGTTGCATGCTTTTTTTTTTCCTTCTCCATGCCGCAAAAAGGTCTAAGTGGGCCCCACTCATCCACTCACACAGGGGAGGAGTTTGAGTGTGTGTTGGGGCAACTTTGTGTAACCAATGATATCCATAATCAGTGTAGCAAGCCAGCCTCCACACTTTGGATCCCTTCCCTGTCCATGCAAGTGCTTGTTATGAGTTTGCATGCACTGGGAGCTCTGGAGGGAGGGTCCAGTGCGAGCAGAGTTTTTATGTCTGGGTTTTCATTCACTGGATGCTCAGTGGCCCTTGAACAGCTTGGATTTAACTGCTGACCGGCCGGCTAACAGGTGGCGCTTCGGGGTAAACTGTAAGAGCACTGTGTGGAGTGCTGCTGCACGCTGAGACATTTCGAGGACTGTAGCCGGACCCAGCAGCAATGTTGAGGAAGATCCAGACGTGGTTGCTTATCCTGGTTTTCTGTGCCGGGAGCCTGGACGCTTTGCTGTGGAACACAGCGCCAAATACCACCACGGAGGCCCCGGCCAAAGAGACGACGACGGCGCCGCCGCCGCCAGGAACGACGCCCGCCACGACTGCTGACAGCACGCGGAAGAAGGAAGAGGAGGAAGACGACAACTTATCCGGCGTCGGGGAAGAAATCCTCAACGTGGCCACAGGAATCCGTAAGTTTGTCGAGGCGTGGCACGCGACCCCGACCGCCAGGACTACTACTGGAGGCCTGACAGAGAAGGTGGAGAGTGAGACCCCTAACACGACGGGTAATGCAAACGGGTTCACAGGGGAGAGGGTGGAGGGGAGTTTGGGGATCAGGGTAGAGGATGAGTCTGGGTCAGGATCCGATCTTGGGTCAGATGTAGAGTCAGTTTTGAAAGATGACAAAGTCCCGGCTATCAGTTTAATCAGGAATCTAATTGATGTTCCTAAAACCAATGAGACTGTTTCCACGCTAATCCCCCCCGATAGTCGCCTCAATGGTTCTGACCCACCTTGTCTCCCTGTGCCTTCCCATTGGTCCATTTGCAAGCGGCCCAAGTTTTTCACACTGCCCAACTCTTTCAACCACACCTCTGTGGAGGAGGTGGGCGCGGCCCTACAGGAGTGGGCGTGGCTCGCGCGGGCGGGGTGTCACCACGGCGCCGAGTGGTTCCTCTGCCTCCTGCTGGCGCCCAGGTGCCCATCACCCGCCGCACCCCCGAACCTGCCCTGTCGCAGCTTCTGCCATCTGCTGCAGGACAGCTGCTGGGCGTCCCTGGAAAACGGGCGTCTCCCGGTCGAGTGTCACCTCCTGCCCGAAAGTGTGCAGGAGCCCGGGGGTCCTGCGTGCGCGTCAGTTAGTAACCTGAAAGGTAACCCTGGCGGGTTAGAATGTATCCTGTGTGCGGATACATTTTGAACCCGATGTCACGTCACTTTCATGTCGTTGTTTTAAGCGTTAGTCTGTTTGTCTGTTATTTTGGTAACACGTGTCCAGTTTATTGTTGCTTGTTCTGGGTCTCTGATGCACTTTGAATGAGGATTTTGCATGTTTAAACCATTTTGTAATGCAATTACAAGATCTTTACGTTACAGCGTTTTTCAAACCCTGTGTAGGTGTTTTAAAACTGTAGTTTCGAACTGCTGATTTTCTACTTCTAAGCAAGCTTTTGGTACATTTAACCTAGAGAGACTCCAATCCAGGTTTAGCTTTACACTACTGATATTTTATGTATTTTCTTTTTCTTTCTTTTTTAAAATTTCACACATTCTTCTCACTTGTCAAAACCTAGTGTTTTAATATTACCCACACCTCAAGCAGAGATGAGCAGCAGCCTACAAAGGTTTGGTAGGGTTCTTTACAACTTCACAATCTCAGATTTCTTTTTTTTTTTCTTTTTTTTTCTTTTTTTTCAAACTTGTAGTCTTCAGACCCAACCCACGCTAACTGGTGGACTTCCCCGTCCATTAAGCATGTCAGCTTTCATCGTTAAAGTTACATTTGTAGTTGCAGACTGATTTGACAGTCAATAGCAAGCAGGCTGAGACAAACTCTCTAACTCATGTTTCAGGTCTCTGCGAGTTGAAAATCCACGACATGCATTGAACTGAGTGATGCCTGGAAGCTGGGAAATGGTTTCCGATAATGTAAAGTCTAAACAATGTGTAACAGATGCGTTGAAACATGCAAAACCAGCGGTGTTATCATTGCAGTCCTTTTTGCTTCTGTTGTTGTGTTCCTTTCTGTCCACTGCACGTGTCCCGGGGACGCCGTTAAGCACAAAAAAAACACCAGCATGACGCAACATCAGAGTTCACGTCACTGTCCCAGGCTGCATGCCTCCTTGACATCAGTCCGCAATGGACAGCAACGTAACTTCGGAACTTATTTTATTTATTGTATTTCAGCAAAGTTGAATGTGAAGACCAAACTAGCTATATTCCAGAATATTCCGCTTAGTACATGATGATGTGAATCCAAATCCATTCTGGTGCATCCCATAAACCCACTTAACCCTCGTGTTGTCTTCCTGTCGACCATGAACTTTTTTCCTTCCGGGTCAAAATTCCAAATGAACTTTTCTCGGCCCTTTCTACAACGTTTTTGACACTTTTTAAAATGCTTTTGACAGCTTTTGAATTGTCACTTTTTTAAACGCTTTTGTTTATTCATGGTAAATAAACCTAATTTAAATGACACAAAACCTACTTTTTGAGTTAAAAAAGCAGAAATGAATGATTTGACTAATAGTTAGATCAGAGGATGTTGAGTGAATCACAGACTGCTTCATGTCAGAGTTCAGTCAGGAGACTGTTTGAAGACCATTTAAACATTTTTGCCTTTTTTACAGTCATAGACCAGCAAAAGATATACACATTTCATCTAGTTTTTTTGGAAGGTCAGATGTGATGGGTTTAAGGACCACAATGCTGTTAATTATTTTTTATTTAATCACAAACCGCTATGAAATTGAATAAAACACCCAACATTTAGCAGAAGCAATCATTCATTATACTTGCAAAGAATGCTGGATGGGTCCCATACACTGTACAGGTCCCATACACCCCCCACCCCCCAAGTATCAACCCTTTAGACAGGAAAAGCTCCAGAGGCCCTTGTCCGGGCTCTTAGTTGTGCTGTATGAAGTCTTTATCATACACTCTTCTCTCAGGGGTTAACAGTATGACCTTAAAGCACAAAGCCATTTTTTTATATGCATTTTTCCCACAGCCATATTTAATGCAAATCTTATGGGTTAAAGTCGTTAGTGGTTAGTTTTATTTCCCATGTGCCACAAGCAAGGCTCTTGTTTGGATAACCTTTGAACTCTGATATAAACCATACTTTTACACACAGATAAGTTTGTTACTTCTACGTCTATGCAGTCCATGTATGTGCTGAAGAAATGAGATTTTCCCTGAATTATAAAGACCAAGATGTAGTGAAAGTGGCTTCCTAAATGAGACCCTTTTTTACGTAATACAGTACAGCATATTAGACATCAATGCGTTTGTCCTTAGACTGTCTTTATTGGGTGGGAATTTTCCAAACACTGCGTTGGCTACCTCATTCATTAACCAATGCACACACACAAAAGGAAAAGGAAGAGGGACAAAAGGCCCGTTTAGGGTCTTGTAAGTTAATGATACAACAACATGGAACTTCTCTCACTTGGTTTCAACCGTCCTTTTGTCCTCGGGTCAAATTTGAATCGTTTTCCCAAAGTTTCCGTATGAGAAACTTGTGTCTTTCAACCAAAGTGCATAAATATATAACATGAATGGTTCCAATAAACGTGAATGGTTTTAAAAACCGTTTTCATATGTTTATCTGGAAAGGGACAGATGCTTAACCATGGACATTTGTGCAACACATCTCCAATATACAGCATCACAGCATTCATAGCTATTGCTAGTTTCCACTGAAAAACATACAAGACCCCTACATCTGCACCTACTACGGGAGTATTGGCGGTTTCCTACATGCAGTATAGGTCTGGTTGGACAATTCACTCTCAATTCACTCCATCTGCTTCTGTCATCTCCTGCTCTTGCATGCCCCGTCACACATTTCTGTCCCGGGTTATCTACTTGGCATCATATTTCATCATTTGTGATGAGCGTTGGCGTGGAGTTCTGTGTGGATTCAGAGGTGAATGCTGTTTGAGCTTCTATAGTCGCAAGGCGGGGAAACAATTGGACCATCTGTGGCGGGGAGGATGGGCGGCGGATGGCATTTATGACAGCGCCTGTGGGTGGGAAAATGGTCTGCTCCCCGAAGAAAGGAGCGTCGCGATTGTGTGCTCGGTTCGGGGAGAAAAGGCCACCGGTGTCGTGGTGAGTAACAAGAGAGCCTTGTGAGTGGGATGAGACCGAGCGGCTCAAAGTCTCCGCCAGGGGTCAGAGGGCACGGCCAGTCGCCTACCCTCTCCGACCAGCGACACTTGATGGGTGGCAATTAGGGGTTTGGGCCAACCGTTAAAAGATGAGCAGAGACGCAGTGTGGGACAAAGTGTGAGAGGGACGTTTATGCGAGTGGGAATTACCCGCTTTTTGAGGGAGAGTGGTTCCCAGTCACTTTGTGAAAAACACTTTAAACGCTGTAAGCTGCTTATCGGGCCAATTGAAAATTAACATGATGGTCATAAACCAGAGTCCTACCCGTTTGCCTTAAGATGTTGCTCCGTTTCCAGTTAGTGGTGAGCTGGTTGCCGCTCCTGCAGCCATAGCATCGGCAGCAAAGGTGGGAAATAGTGTACGAGAGAACAGAAAACTGTAAAGGAGGAGTTCACCAATTTTAACATACACTCTAAGAAATAAATCCATAAAATAACAGGAAAAGGTTCTGTGAGGTCATTAATCTGGACTTTGTCCCGTAATTAATAACACATTTTCTGAGCAGGCAAAGCCGAGAAAGGGGAGGTAACCTTGCTCCTTATGACCTCATAAGGGGCAAGATTCCAGATTGGCCCATCTAAGCTTTAATTTTCTCAAAAGCAGACCAGGATACCCAGGGCTTGGTTTACGCCTATCACCATTTCTAGCCAATGGGGAATTGCTTGTGGTTCCCCCAACCAATTGTAACTTCAAAAGCATTTTTAACGGGATGGTCCCGTGTTTAGGACATTTTTTTTAAAGAATAAAGTGTTAAAAAGTTCCTAAAAGAAGGAAGGTATGCACAAATTCCATCAGCTGCTTATAGTATCTGTCGCAATTTTCATTTCTCCACACGGCAGCCAAGAAACCCAACGATTTCAAATCTTAAAACGCTGGGTGAGAACAAAACCCCCCGTGTGATGTCATCTGTCAGTCAGTTCATTTAACCATGGATTAAAGTCTGACTGTGGAGCAGAGGGAAGTGTTAACTGACACCACTCGGCTTTTCATGCGTGTGAAGTCCAGTTGGTTTTCTGCCTCGGGAGGTTACTCCAGCTGGTGGGTGTTAGTGGTTGAACCCGCTGGTTTAGCTGGCATGTTTGGGGTCAGAAAGACACTCAGGACTTCACATTTCTGTTTAACTTCTTTTAAGTATGGCTCGGTACCGAGTTCTATACTTTTACAAGGAGGGGGTTCACCAGAAGCCTCCCGATACAATATCATCACAATATGTAAGCCACAATATGTTATTGCAATTTTAAACATATTGCAATATTCTGTGATTATATTGCAATTTATGCAATTCCAACTTTTAATGTTTCCCAATTTCAAATGACATCCCCAAAAGGAAACTTTGTCAACATCTGTTTTATCTAAAAAGAAACATTTCTTTGTTCCAATCACTACAGTGTTATTGCTGCAAAATGGGACAAACTGTCCAACACATATATAATATTTAATTAAAGATCCATACATGGTGCCTGTGTTTTGATACAGTATTGCCTTTAAAAGTATCTCGATACTATGTTGTAACGTTTTTTTCCCAGCCACCCCTACTTTTTAAGCACCAACCAAATTGCCTCTATAGTATTGACCAGGGCTGTACCGCTATAGTTCTCCCCCCCCCCCCTTAAGAGAGTAGGTCATCAAAAAACGATGTAAAGTGAGTTAAAAGTGAACAATAAAACAACAAGGTTGAGCTTCTCAAGACACTGTGGTCATAACTGTAAGTGAAGACTGTATAACTAGACTATAGACTTCTGCTCTGCTTTCTCTCTCCTCTCCGAAAATAGTTCTTTTTTGGCAAAGGTGCAGCCGGTTTCCGCTTTTGCTCTGCTGTCTGCATGGTGTAGCTTTGCATGGGGCGGGCCGACACGCGCACACACACACACACACACACACACACACACACACACACTAGTGCACGCTGGACGGCAGCGCCGTCCCTTCTGTTACCTGATAGCCTTCGTCTAACTCAGGCTAGTTAATTAGCTAGCAAGTGGCCTTCCAAAAGAAAGAATAGTGAAGTGAAGCGTTAACGGATCATTATCCATTGACCGAAAAGCAGGAAACAAAGTCTCAGTTCACCTGTCCGGGACGCTCTGACACATTTTCCGCGCTCGCTGTCCGTGGACAGCTGTAGGCTTGTGCATTGTTGGACAGCCACAGCAGCCCGTAGCGTGCATGTCTGAGCCCAGCTCCACCACCTCCACTGGCAGGTTGGAGACTGTAGGATGTGGAATGAAAGAGAGAAACCAGGATGCCGAGTAACACAGCGGATATTGCTCATACGTTTTGACGACGTAGTGAAACGGCAGGCGTGTGTTGCTTAAGCGGCCGCCTTAGCTGCAACGTGTCCATAATCTCTAGAATATAGAAGAGAAGAGTCAGTAAGGATAACTCCATAAGATTTCTTTTCATTATTTTTCACATTACAGGAAAACCAAAAAAGTAAAACCCAATGGCGCCGATGATGTCATCACTGCGGTAGTGGTGCATCACCACCGGTATTTGTCGTGATGCAGTTATCGCCCCAGCCATATTTCAGACACCCCTGTAGTGGACCGTACCATCTTAACCTTGCCGCTCAGTGAATATGCAGAACGTTTAAACAATACAGAAGAATAAGATTAATAAAATAAATGTCTTGATACAATAAACACATTTTTTTAATATTTAGTTTTGGCATTTAGGCCTTTATTGTGAAAGCTTAGACATTAAAAGGGGAGAGAGATGGGAAATGACTTGGAGGAAGTTGTCACGGGCCGGAATCTAACTAGCAGCCTTTATATGATATCTCTATTTCTAGTCCAACTGGTCTGCTCTCTGATTTAGTAATCACATTGTACATCTCATATATGCGAGTCAGTATAAGTCACTGGGTTTTAAAAGGAATATTTGCGTGTGCAGAAGTGGAGCTGCTGTTTTTAGAGATTTGGCAGTACAGTGTGCAGGTTTGAGCTGTTCATACTTTGAATCACGAAGTGTTATCCCTCTGCAAGTATTTCTTCCAGTTTGTGGTGTTGAAGGACCCAAAATGCTGCTGTGTGGACTGTAGGAGGCTGACCTGCTTGATTAATATACTGGCGTGTCTGTACTACGCTTTCCAGTAGAGCCCAACAGATATATCGGTGGGCCGAGATTATCGGCTGATAAAATCAGAATCATTTGTAATGACAAATAAATTACTCTGATATTATTGGCCGATATAATATAATATCGGATATAAATGAATGTTGAAAAAAACAATTATGGTCAACCTTGTTATGAGAGTTGGCGTTGCGTAGTCTGTCCACCAGAGGACGCTCTACAACGTCCCTGATAGTGATGGTGTTGCATAGTCTGTCCACCAGAGGACGCTCTACAGCGTCCCTGATAGTGATGGTGTTGCATAGTCTGTCCACCAGAGGACGGTCCACAAGGTTCCTGTTGGTGATAGCGTAGCAAAGTCTGTCAGTTTGCACTGGGAAAACGGAAGTATTTAGATGCAACCCATGTCTTTTTTAAATTAGTTTTACATGCATTAGGGACAGACGGATTATTAGCCCTGATCGATTATTGAACAGAAAATCCGTCAAGGAACAGAAATTACATTTTGTTTTAGCATTGAAGATAGTATTTCCACGTTGCATGTTTCCTTATTATCTCATGATGTGTTGGGGTTATTTTTGGATTTATTCTTGTATATACATTACATATTGGACCTTTAACTAGTAATAATAAGTATGAAACAGTATCAGTCTAAACTAATTTCTGTCTATAAACAACATTGCTTTTGTTGCCTTAACCTAATCCACACGCAGCACTCTGGATTCATCCGTCCCAAAACCATCAAACCAGTTACCTACAATCGCTTCCTTCGGTCAATCCATCCCTGATGGATGTTTTTTTGCCTTTTTTCTCAATGTTTATCCTTCAGCTGGTTTTCTTGCCCCTAGAGAGGCACTTTACACTCCGTAACTTCTGGAGGAATCCCACCAGTCCCACAATGACATTGCAGGCTGTTTTTAACTGGCAAGTTGTATCGGTGCAGGCTTTTGGGAATGATTCAGTCTGTGCGCATCCTAATAGAGTCCCTAACGAGCCACTTTCCCATGGACAGCTGACATGCATTTCCTTCCTCTGCTTCCATCTGTCTGTCCGTCTGAGTCTCTCTCCACTGGCAGTATCTCTTTTTTCCCGTTCTTCACAGGGTAAAACCGGCATTGGGTTTCACCGGGGTTAAATGTTGGAAAATACAGACATGGCACTTAAAGCAATCTCGCTGTAACAGAATGCGTGAGGTCATGGTTCAGTTGCCCATTCCTTCAGGGCTGTGAAACATCGCAGTGTCATTTGGCCATATAATCGGCCGAGTTAGCATGACGAAAGGAGGAGACAGCTTGATCGTTACAGCTTCCATTTTTTTGTTTTTGGAGAACAGCCAAGTAAAAAAACAAAATCTGACCACCGACTGACGGTTCATGGTCTGTGTATGTATAGTCATATTCAATAGCAGTAACCAAGGGTGGAACTTTCCTGCTTTCTGGTGAATTTTTCTGCAAGAATGTGTTTGAATGATGTTAATGTCTTCATTTATGTAAAAGAATTTATTATTAGAATTTCAAGGGGATTGCACTGGTTACTCTGGCGCGTGCGTGCAAGTGTGCAAGGTGAGCCCACGCGGTCTGTCCTGCGACATGGAGGTACGCTAAAAATGTTATTGAATCAGTTTACGCTACAATATAATAATTTACCCCGGTTTTCCCCGCCACTAAAAACATGTTCCCCTCCCTCTCGACCAAGCTGTGAGTAGATCTGAGCTGAGTAGGTCTAGACCACACAAATCTACAAAGATCCAACAATTCTAGTAATTCCCCCAAGAGCAAGCAACTAGTGTGACAGTGGCGAGGAAAAACAGACCCAGGCTCCTGGTAGGAGGTGTCTGACGGCCGGTTGGGGTTGAGACGAAGAGTGGGAATAATACTTACCGTAAAAGATAATGGAACAGAGACTACAAATGGTAGTAGTTCATGTCATAGCAGGGCGCTGCAGGGTGTTATAGGTTGTAGCGTGGCACAGCAGAGTTCAGAAATGAACCACTAAACAATTGTGTGGTTTGTCTCCTGTTAATCATCTTGTTGCTTGTTTTGCATTTGGTTCACATGAAAACCAGAAATGAGTTCCGAACCGGAGACCTGAGATTACAACTGTGATAGAGAAATGAGAACAAGCTAGAGTGGAACTGGGCACTAGCTTTCGGACATAAGTGGGCTGTTCAGTGGGAGAGCTGTGGCTTCACTGGATGGCTTCCAGATGGGAATGTGTACACTGTGTAGGAAGGGAAACAGGATCTTGTATGAAATGTTGGAAACAAATTCACATGCTGGTGCATGAGAAAAGATTCCCTCTTGGCATTTAAAAAAAAATTGAATTCTACTGCCATTAACCCCTATCATTAGTTGAGGTCTTAAGACGTATGACTGGTAGTTGCTGATATTGTTTAGATGTGCCAAATTGTGATTATATAAATGTTTATTGGTCAGACTGTATATTTTTATTTCTATTGTTAGTTGGAACTTGACCCTAAACACGTTCATAGCAACAAAAATGACAAAGGAGGTTCAGTTAGAATATGTTTTATGATACTTAAGAGGCTAGTTGACTTCAGAGGCTGTGTATTTGTGTTATAATTATATTATCTGGGTCACATGACAGAGATATGTAACCAAATATGTATCCCAGGATTCATTCAAAACTTTAATTTTTTTTAAAGTAATATACAAATGCATCGGTTTAAATTTGACTGAAAGAGACAATTAGCAAATATTTTTGTAATTGTTACAGCTCTGACTTCTACCAACACAGTTTGAGCCCCCTGATTGGTGCAACAGCTGCAGCAGCTGTGTCACTGAGGGATTAACCAATAGCAGGTGCCCTCGGTGGGAAGTAGACCACCCGGCGTGATCCGATTGGATTCTACTTCTACTCCGCTACATCTCAGAAAGAAATATTCTACTTTTTACCCCACTACAGTCATCTGACAGCTTTAGTTACTAGTTACGTTACACATTTGGATTTCTGCACACTAAACAATACAATTAAAACAGGGCTTTTTAAATGAAGTTGTTGTTCCTTTTCAACATTTTTGTTGCCTTTTTTTGGACAAACAAATGCTTGTGACACTTTTTTGATGCCCTTGTTGATGCCCTGGACTATTTTTTTTATGATTTTACTGCTCTATGTGATGCTTTTGAAGCATTTCCGGACCTTTCAGTGCTTTGTTTCGGGTTAATAAAATGGTCGGATTTGAGTACTTTTACTTTTAATACTTTAAGAACACTTTCATGATGAAAACTACAGACTTTTACTTAAGTAACATTTTCAATGCAGGACTTTTACTTGCAACAGAGTATTTTTTACAGTGTGATGTGAGTACTTTTACTGCAGTAAAGGATCTGAATACTTGTTCCCCCGCTGCATACTTGACTGCTGTAATAATGAAATAATGGTACATTGTCGTTAGGAATCTTTTCTTTTTGCAGGAATCTCCCAGTTAAACTCAAGCAGGGTCTTTGTCAGAGTTAGTTACCTTTTGCTTTTCTTTGACTGAACACTTAAGATGTATTTAATACTTTGACATCATAAATAACAAACCTTGGGAAACCCCCGCGACCTCCAACCTCTGTGGCTGTAATGTCTTCTCTGGTGAGTCTGCGATGACCGCCCCCCCCCCCCCCCCCCCCCCCCCCCCCCCCCCCCCCCCCCCCCCCCCCCCCCCAGGAGATCACTAAGTGGAAGTGTCCTCAGAGATACAACCCTTTTCTCCCTTGTGTTTCACATTTATGAGAATATAATCTGTGGGGCGATTTGAATCTATGGGAACTAAAACTTCAGCAGATTCTTCATCAGTGTGACCCCCCAGTCTTACAGAACCTGTCCAAAATAGAAACTTAGGAACTGGAATCCAGCAATAGTTAGGTATCAATTGCTGTTAAGATATTCCTAATTGTAATTACTTTAGTGTGGTTTATGGTTTGTTGTTCCAGAGGCACTCGACTCGCTGACTCATTTAAAACACTCTCCTAACTTGTTGTTCTTCCTGCAGTGAAACCCTCTTGTGTTTTTTAAAGTTTTAACACACCGTTACCTGTGCTTTGTTTCGAAATCTGTCAACAAAATTCTTAAAAGTATTAAACTATTATGTAGCATTTTCAGGATCGTATGTATTTTGTGTTTCTACTAGAACAGGGATCTTCAGCAGTGGGTCCGGGACCCCTTGAGTGTCCTTGGAGTCAGTTTTTAAATTACTGTTAATTTTTGAAAGCTTTTTTAAAAGTCAAAGTTTCTTGATATGAATCCAACATATTATTCCCTGTGCCACACGTAAGTTTGACATTGAAACATGAAAAATCATGCCAAATTAGAAGGCTATTTTAATGGATTAGTATGGTTTGCAAAAACAGAATGTATAAAGGCTCTGGGCCGCCCTACACGTTACTAGAGGCCCAAACTCAATTATTAACTTCATTTTGACCAATATATGTATTAGGGGTCCCTGCTATATCTCTCTTTCAATTAAGGGGACCTTGGCTTAATAAAACGTTGAAGACCCCTGTACTAGGACATGTTTAAAAGCTTTAAAGGTCCCCTGACATGGTGCTCTTTGGATGCTTTTATATAGACCTCATTGGTCTCCCAATACTGTATCTGAAGTCTCTTTTATATAGACCTTAGTGGTCCCTAATACTGTATCTGAGGTCTCTTTTATATAGACCTTAGTGGTCCCTAATACTGTATCTGGCATCTCTTTTATATAGACCTTAGTGGTCCCCTAATACTGTATCTGAAGTCTCCTTTAAATTGACCTTAGTGGTCCCCTAATACTGTATCTGAAGTCACTTTTATATAGACCTTAGTGGTCCCCTAATACTGTATCTGAAATCTCTTTTATATAGACCTTATTGGTCCCCTAATACTGTATCTGAAGTCTCTTTTATATAGACCTTAGTGGTCCCTAATACTGTATCTGAAGTCTCTTTTATATTGACCTTAGTGGTCCCCTAATACTGTATCTGAAGTCTCTTTTATATAGACCTTAGTGGTCCCTAATACTGTATCTGAAGTCTCTTTTATATAGACCTTAGTTGTCCCCTAATACGGTTGGAGCGCTTGTCTTTTTAAGTCTTTTACCGCGTTAGCATGCACCCACATGGGACAATGTTAACACCCCAGTAGCTTAAAGAAGACACACTCCAGTAGTTCCTTCCTGGAGCAGATGACCAGCCCCATGTCCCGTAGGAGGCCCGCCGAGTGTTACGTGACACTTGAGACCGAAGCGGTCAGAGCTGTGGGAAATTTGAATGTTTTAGCTCAATGGAATCTCTTTGAAATACGTTTACCTGGCCACATTTAACAAAATCCAACATTATAACTTTGTAGATATGACAAGACATATGGTACAGCATTATAGCTCCAGTTTAGATAAACAATAAGAGCTTGATTTAGCCACAATAAGAGATCTATAATATCTACAATCATTTCTGGTTTGGGGTGCATGTGTGAAACTGGCGTTGACCGTTAGCGTTCCGCCTACCTTGTCATCCAAATGGGGCCCCTTATCCATACACTCCAGCACCATAGCACTAACACCCCCCCACCCCTGAACTCCCTGTCTGAGCCACCAAAACATTAACACTTTCTCAGTTTCCCGTTTTTAACGAACTTTTAATTTGCTGATCATTTCTCTGCTTGAAACTGACTCTGTCTGTCACTTTTCCAATGTTTTTTATTCATGGTAACCCTAACCCACGCACACATTTTAAATGATTTGACAATTAGTTAAGATCAGAGGATGTTGAGTGAAACCATTTCAACTTAAATTTTTTCAAATGCTAAAAAATTGGATACAACCATGAACACAACAAATACAATCATTTATTTTACCTGCAAAGAATGTTGGATCTATACAACGTACATGCATGCATCCATGTTATTTTAGGGCAATTTGGTTGAAGAAAAAAAAAAAGAAAAAAACTTTGAATACAATACAGGACAATACAACTCTTTGACTCTTAGTTCTCCCTTTCCTGCAGGCATCTCTTTGCTCCAGCTAATTGGCGACCCGCCGCCGGATAAGATCGTCCGGAGCTACGGGCCGGGGGGAGAAACGGCCTACGTGTTCACCCCCGCGGCGGTGTCGGGCCAGCCGGCCCTGGCCCACGTCCCCAACCCTTTCCACCGCCACTTCTCTCTCCTCTTCCATATCAAGCCTTCCACTCCCGCCGCCGCCGTCCTCTTCTCCATCACTGATGGGCCCCAGAGGCTCATGTACATTGGCGTCAAGCTCAGCGCGGTGCAGTCCGGCCAGCAGGCGGTGCAGTTCTTCTACACCGAGCCCGACTCGGAGGCTTCGTACCAGGCGGCCAGCTTCCAGGTACCGAGCCTGGTGGACACCTGGAGCCGCTTCTCGCTTGCCGTCTTCGAGGAGCAGGTGACGTTCTACATGGGCTGCGACTCGATGCCACAGGTGGTGAAGTTTGAGCGTTCGCCGGATCCCATGGAGCTGGACACGGCCGCCGGGATCTTTGTGGGTCAAGCGGGAGGAGCCGACGCCGACAAGTTTCAGGTAATGTTAGAATAACAGCAGATAATGTGGTGTTAGACCTGGAAACAGACCTCTGATGAAAGCAGTATTCAGATCTTTTACTTCAGTAAAAGTACTAATACCACACTGTAAAAAAATACTCTGTTAGAGGCTAACATCCTGCATTGAAAATATTACATAAAGTGCTTATTTTATGTTCATTTTCAGGTTCATAATTGTATTTAGAGGTTATATCAGAATAGGTTTCAATGCTTTCATTTTCCAAAAACACCGCCAAATTATTTAAAATAAATTTAGATTTTCAAAACACAAAATATTTCCGAAAATATCCAAAAATATGAATCCAACAATAAACTGCAAATATAAATCGGTCTATATGTGCCATTGAAGATTACCTTACTACAGGTAACCACTATGGTTGCCAACGGTTCACAGCTCACTGTGTCTTCCACATATAGGATATTTAGACACATAATAATAATAATAATAATAATAATACATTAAGATAAATATATATTTGCATCCATCTGGCCTAGTTTAACATGAAACTACAGTTTTCTATATGTAACAGTAGGTGGTCCCTGCTCCGTCTCCCATTGGTTCAAATGTTGTTGTTTTTCCGGAAAAAATCCATTTGTCCAGGAATTGCTTTTTTTTGGACAAAAGAAGGCTGCACTTTACATCTGCATTTGGAGAAGTTATCATTAAACTTTAAATAGTCTTTAGAGGACACACGGGCAGGTTTGAAACATATTAGACTATGAATACGATGAAGAATAACATCCTTGTATATAAAAATATTCTTTTACTGACATACAAACAGACACTAGAGTACATTATATAACTAAAGCAGTGTTTTTAATGAGTTAAAGTACATGTCTGCTGTGTAACCGGTGAACAAAATAATCACTTTTATAGACTATAACATCTGCATTTTAGAGATGCACCTCTCTTACACACATGTGGAAGAGAAGTCCATTTGTTGGGGGCTATAAACTCTGGGGTACCAGCAGAGGAAATGCTCAAGTGCTGAAGAGATGTTTGCTCATGACCTTTCTGTCAGAAATGAATGTAGAACAGCAAAGAATTCTGCTCCAAATGTCCCCCACGGGACGTGGAAAAGTCAGGGTAATTCACTGTGTGCTAACAGAGCAGGTGGCGGTGTGTGTGTGTGTGTGTGTGTGGGGGGGGGGGGGGGGGGGGGGGGGGGGGGGGGGGGGGGGGGGGGGGGGGGGGGGTTGACCTTGCTGTTGGGTCCGATCTTTCTTTTCTGACTGACAGGAAGAACCATCTGCAATGTAACCTTACAGGGCAAATGTGCATCGTCAGTTTGGTCCACTAAAAGGTTTTTTGGTTCAGATTGTTATTCTAAGTGTCTGACAACGTTATGGGAAGGATCCCTACAGAGATATAACTTTTCAAAACCTCTTTAAGACCTTTCTGTTTAACCAGAAACCGCTCTATGGTCTAAAGCACTAGACCTATCAGACTCCATTTAAAAAAAATAATACTTTTAGCGTGTGCAGAGCCAACATATTTTCACCAGTTTTCACATGTAAATCGGTGAACTGTGTTTATTCCTGCAGCGGACCAATGTCAAAGATTGTTCTCATCAGTCACTTAGACACAGAAACAGGAAAATCCAGGTTGAAAAATATGGTAGTTACCTATTAATATTTCCCTGTGGCACCTCACGGCATGTTTTGTGAAGGGCAGACTTAACCCTCCACGTTCTTGTAAATCTATTACTCGACCCCACTCTTGCCTGTTGACCTCTGACCTTTCAGCTCGCGCCCAGTCAGTGACCCAGGTGGCCATATGTGACGGTCACATGGCCTTTTGAAATGGAGAAGAAATTAAGACTTGGGACAAAAGTTGAAACTGCAAAATTGTCCAAACACTGTATATTGTGAGCTGCTGTCTCTGGGCTTTTTCTAAAACAATCATCAAACGACACAAACTGGTCTCCAAGGATTATTATTCTAATTATTATTATGTTTTTTCCATAGTGGATTTTTAACATTATTCATAACCTCATGACAAAAAACAAATCCCACTTCCATTTTTACTTGTGTTCTAGTAGAGACTGATTGCATTCCCTAAACATATGTCAGTAATGTTTTGAAGTTGAGATAAAGACAATATTTGTTAGTAGATTATGAAGTAAAATTTTATTTCTGAATTGTTTTTAGAACCCCAAATAAGTCACGTGTCAATTTGACGAGAGGGTCCCAAAAGTGAACCCACTTCGAGGGTTAAGTCCAAACTGTCTGTATTGTGTGAAAAAGCCAGAATACAGCCTCCTGGTAGGGACGTGGTAAACACAGCTGACACAACGTTCAGCTCGGAGTGAGTCATTTCTCATGTTTTCCAACTCTTTGGAGATTTCAGAGGAATCTAAATTCATTCAAGACCGACTAGGGCTGTGCAATTCATCGTAATATTAATCGCGATTATGATTCCAGCTCCTTATGATCACAAAGACAGAATAATTGAGAAAAAACGTTATTTTCACCTTACCTTTCATAAGTAATCTTCTATTTTGTCTTCTGTTTTTTTCTGAATGGAAAAAAAAGTTCAATGTGAAAAGTATTAAAGGAAGTCCAAATGTTGAGGTACTTGTACTTTACTTGAGTCTCTTCTTTTCATGCCACTTTCCACTTCTACTCCGCTACATCTCAGAGAGAAATATTCTACTTTTTACTCGACTACACTCCTCTGACAGCTTTAGTTACTTTACATATAAGAAATTCTGCACACAAAACACATGTAGTTTATAAAATGTGATGTTTTATTATAAAGTAACCTAGCAACAATATAACAACGCCTGGTCCAGCTGAGATGATGAGACCATTAAACACACAGCTGGTTGGATTCTTTACACTGTCTACAATGGGAGGAGAGGTCTTAACTTTTAATACTTTAACTACATTTTCCTGATTACACTTACATAGTTGTACTGAAGTAACATTTTCCATGCAGGACTTTAGCTTGTAACTGTTCTAATTTACAGTGTGGAATGAGTACTTCTACTTAAGTAAAAGAACTTCTTACATCACTGGTGATTGCAAACAATGAGTCAGGGTGTAATATTAGCTGTTTGTCTGTCTGTGTGTATGTGTGCGTGTGTGTGTGTGTGTGTATTTTCAGGGGGAGATTGCAGATGTGAGAGTGGTGGGAAACCCTCGGGCAGCCGAGCGTTTGTGTGACGACGAGGACGACTCTGACGCCGTGAGTATTCCGCTTTCTCATGTCGCTATTTTAGTCATTCGGTGTCTGAATTGTTTAATGTGTGAAAAATGTCTCTGTCTCGCAGGCGTCTGGTGACTTTGGCAGCGGCGACGGCGACTGGAGACAAACAGGACGTACTGTGAAGGTTGCTCTTTTTGTTCTTTGCACCGCCAAACGAATCCCGTGACTACTGGCATTCAAATTTTAAAAATCTGCTCGATACAAATCCCTGCAATTATTTGGTGTGCAAATACATAAATGCATAGGCTGTGGGGTGGGAAGGTTACAACTTATTACAGCCAATACATCATATTCATTAATTAATAATAGTTACATGAACAAAGACATTTGCATACAAAAAAGGCACAAATTGTTGCAGAAGAACCCACCAGAATCCAGGAAATGTAGTTTCCTCCATTTCCTGGAGGACGCCCACCAGAACCCCCCAGTTATAATACCCCCCCCCCCCCCATGTTGAAACAAACGTCTCTAGATAGGTGGAGCTTTTAGATGCTGAGGTGTTACAGCAGGCCCAATAATCCGTGGTTTAGGGGGATTCATTCTCCTGTTAAAGTCTAATATTCTGGCCGATGTCTAGACATCACATTAAAGGATAATTTCACAATTTGCCCAGTCTGTGGTGAAATAAGTTGTGCTCGCTGTGATCATTCCTAATAAAGCTGGAAGCCGTGTGTCCATTTCACCGGGAACACCCTGCTGGCAAAGTGCGGTTGAACGAGGAAACAAGAAGAAAAAAAATTGCGATCTGACAATCACGTAATAATTGTTACAGGCCTAGTATGAACGTGTGATGATTTGAGCGGCCAGTGGCAGGGACGGCCGTATCAAACTGTGCTTTCTGTTTTGCAGACCACACCTGCTTCCCTCCGGCCGGTACCTGAACCCCCCCTGATATCCTCACATGGAACCAGACTCAAAGAAACAGGTAAAAGCTGCTCACACACACACATGCATACACACACATTTTTTCTCTCTTCCAGCTATCACATACCAGTATTGTTTTATCTGTCAGTTAAATCATGCTACGAGACTCACTCTTCACTCTTGTAAACGTTTTTTTTAATTTGCATTTTTGTTTAGTTTTTTTCCAAGAAGACCTGGTTAAGTAGTGTTTTGTGTCTTTTTTTCTTTTAATTTCTAACTAGTTTTGAATGGCATCACTGTAAAATTCTTTGATATTGCCATTGAAACTAGACTTAATACATAAGCCCACGATTATTGAGGGGGGGTGCCTTCATTTGCAATGACATTGAGTCAAATTACAAAGACAACAATCAACACAGCAGAAAAGAATACACCATCATAAGAAAGATAAAAAAAGACAGTACACCTTCCAAACCTTCTGAATGGATGAATAACATTTGATAAGTTAGGATCATATCGATAAAAAATAAAGTACAATGAAGTAAAGCAAGTATACGTATACTTTTTGCTTGTTTAAAACCACATTTTCTGAATTTAGAGCAACAGTCTGGTGAGATGTGAAACTCTGTAGCTCCCTCTGGTGGATACTTGAAGAAGTTAAGCACACGTGGTTTTGCATTAGATTCAATTAGATGGACTTTATTGATCTTAAATAGGGACATTTCAGTGATAAACAGCAAAATATAAGACGCACAGCACGCATACAGAAGAAATAATAAGTAAGATAGAATACAAGAACAAGTATTCACAAATAAAGAAACAAGACAATGGAAAGAATGTTAAAAAAACATTCTTTTTAATGTGTGTATATACACTCACCGGCCACTTTATTAGGTACCCCATGCTAGCAACGGGTTGGACCCCCTTTTGCCTTCAGAACTGCC
>NC_048430.1:11893133-11905304 GCF_013103735.1 Etheostoma cragini
GCTTAGAAATTAAGTGTTAACGAGCAGTTGGACAGGTGTACCTAATAAAGTGGCCGGTGAGTGTATATATATAAGTATAATGTAATAAATACAAATGTACAACCCTCTTAAATAATATTTATAAAGATATATGTGCACTCAGTGATGAAGTGTTGCAGGAGTGGCAGGAATGATTTCTTTAAACTGTCTCTTGAATATTAAATAAGTGGCTCGTAAGGAAAAATAAATTCACGTTTGGCTTAAAAATGTATTTGAAAGTCCTAAAAGTTTTTTGTTTTTTTTCTGTCGCCTATCAAAAGAAACTGCACCAGACATTAACAAGCCGACACTTACCTCATGCAGCCGGTAAATTTGGGTCTACTTGTCTACTTGTGCTAATACCACACTGTAGACTCTGTTACAAGTAAAAGTCCTGCGTTATTAAGTAAAAGTACATATCATCAGGAAAATGTACTTAAAGTATTAAAAGTACTCAATCCCACAAGTAAAGTACAAGTACCTCAACATGTGGATTGAAGTACAGTACTGGAGTAGATGTACTTAGTTACATTTGTGTTGACTTTAGACGTCAGGTTTCAGCAGCCGTCGGTGGACAGCAGCCGGCCCGGATCACCAGGCCCGAGAGGTGGGTTGCTGGGGGCAACATGTCGTGCCTGGCAGAAAGGACGGATTAATCGACATATGGCCATCCTATCACAGGATAGAATGAGCGCTGCAAGGGGAGGGGGTGTACGTGTTGGTGGAGGTTGGTTTTTGGGCCACTGGAAAGAAGAGCTGGCCAGATCGCTGGCGTTTCCCACAAGTTTGACCAAAAATATGCAAGACTGTACGGCTGCAGCCTGGAGCCTCCCGTCTGGTGGCGTTGTGCTTCTACTTTTCAAAATAAAAACTCACATCTGGTCTTTGAACTTTAGTCTTTTAGGTGTTTAAATATGTAATAATTTATGTTAAATATGCAACCATTTACATTCTATTCTAAGATGTTGCCATGGTAGTTTGAAGGTTTTGAAGGAAATTCTGTCCATTGTCATTTTGCGTCCACTGAAAGGGCAGTTTTTGCTACCCACAGGTTCAGATTAATATTCTAAATGTCTGACAACATAATGGAAACAATCCCTACAGAGATAGAACTTTTTAAAAGATCTGTGTAACTAGAAACGGCTTTGAGATTGCTTGCGCTAAATCCCCCAGACTCCATTTAAAAAAAACAATACTCTTAGAGTGTCTTGAGCCAAAAGACAAGATTTTCACATTTAAATCAGTAAACTGTTTATTTCAACCAAAAATTAAAATTGGGATGGTTTGAAAAGTGAACCGACAACCCAAAACGGCTTTTTTATTTTGTTTCGGTTGACTTTGAATGAAATGGGTTTTACGATGTTAGAATGACTGTTTATTTACATGCAGTCTGGTGGGTTACGCGAACGCAATTTTGACCTCCGTAGAAATCCTTCCTATAGTGTTGCCAAACAATAATGTGTGTGTGTTTGTGCATATATATATACACATAATTAATCTGAGCCTGTCAGCGTCCAAACGAGCACTTTTGTAAACGTAAACGTTGACGTAAAGTGAAGGTACACAATTTCCCTTTTAAATTACAATAAACATTACATGTTGTTCCCATCAGTCATCAATCACACAAAAAAATAGGAAAATAGGGTCCAGGTTGAAAAAAAAGCAAAGTTACCCTTTAATTGCATGACATGTGGGGTCCGTATGTGTTCTCATGCTTTGGTTCGGAGCATGCATTTACAAGCGGAGCTGATTACCATCCTCTGCATGATGAATCAAAGCTCGGTTCCAAAACCAAGTTCTTCCTTATTCATTTTTAAGTAACACATCCTTCAGGTCCCGGCGGCGCTAAAGGGGAGAAAGGCGACACAGGAGCGAAAGGCTCAGTGGGGGACACGGGCCCCGCAGGGCCGAAGGGAGACTCCGGCTCCAGCACCAGTTCCTCCGGTTCGTCCTCTCAGGGCGGAGAACGCGGACAGAAGGTAGAAACACCCCTCCGCTTATCTGTGTCATCAGCTGCATTTGACCTATACGTTACTTATTTGTCTTTTTGTTTTTCTTTATTTCAGGGAGAAAAAGGTGCAAAGGTACGTTAACTTTGTTCAGACTGCAGGAGAATTTATGCTTTTGGTCCAGGTTTCTTTCTTCTTCTTTTTTCGCCATTTGATGCTCTTTTCAGCGTTATTTTCTACGCAAATGAAGTTTTTTTTAAATGCTATTTTGACAGTTTTTTCTTTTGTTACAGGCCTATCTGAATATGTCTTTTCTATTTCCTTCTCACCAGGGTAGTTCTGGCTTCGGATACTCCGGCAATAAAGGAGATCCTGGGTCCCCGGGGCCTATGGGGCCACCCGGTCCCCCCGGTCCTGCAGCAGAGGTAGTTCGGCTCGGGGATGGCTCTGTGGTGCAGCAGGTGTCTGGACCTCCCGGGCCGCCGGGACCACCTGGGTCGGACGGGGCCCTAGGACCTGCAGGAACCAATGGAGAACCTGTGAGTACAGAGATACTTTTGGAAGAGTATTTTTCATTAGAAGGATAAACCTCTGGAGAGGAGTCATCTCATTTTTCGAGGGGGTCCTTAAGACACACAGAAAATACACACAGTACGGGGGGTGGAATATAACTAGCCTGTTACATAGGTTGATGCAAACGTTGACACAAGATTCTCCAGTCTCGCATTGGCGGACCTTCCTCCACGGCTCTGCAGTGGGAGGTCTGGCAAGTCCCCACAGCTTTCTGGGATGGGAGAAAAACATGCTCTGGTTTGTTGGCATTTCTTTAAACCAATCACCATCTTCTTGGGCGGTGCTAAGTGCCAGACGGAGCCACGGTGCCTTTACAAAATAGTGTCAGGAAGGAACTTGTTTTGGTGGAACATAACTAAGAAGTAGTCTTAGTCGTCAACAGAAAACTCCGATTGGACAGAAAGTCTAGCTAGCTGTCTGGATTTACACTGCAGAAATCTGAGGACTAGGTAACCATAGTTCTCAGAAATCCACCACAGTTTGGAACGCCAACACAGAGACAGATGAAAGGGACAGGTATCTGGGCGAAATGAGCGACATCTGGTGGAATTTCTAGCGGGGACTGTATTTGAGTGAAGTAAAACACCAAATAAATTCACTGATAGGAGCAGGCAAAGAGCCACATGCAGCTCAACAGCAACAAGTTTTGCCACCACTGTTCCACATGAATGTCACTCACTGGTTGTTCTTTATCTTTCAGGGCGATCCAGGAGAGGATGGAAAAGCTGTAAGCGTCTTTTGTTTGTATTGAACACAATGGGATTTTTCTGTAGAAACATAATAATGTGCAATAATGTATACTTTATCAATCCCACAAGGGGAAATTACAAGATAAGGTCCTAGGCCAGACTTATGTACCTATGGGTTAGGGTTATTTATCTATCTATCTATCCATCTATCTGTCTGTCTATCTATCTAGGCATTTCTAGCTCATTTCATAACAAAACTGCTGGTGTTATTTTGTTCTTTTTTTCTCCTGTTTCCCAGGGTCCCGCTGGGCCACGAGGGTTACCAGGAAACACAGGATCTGCTGGACCTAAGGGCCAAAAGGTTGGAGTGGACATAAGATGGATGGATTTTGTTGTGTCCTGCAGGGCTGCACAATATATTATTTTGTTATTGTCGTCGCGAGAGGCTGCCACAAATTGCAAAAGAGACACAGAGATTTTCTGTTAATTCAAAGAAAATATCAGAACTTTAAAATATAACTGTAAACTTTTTTTCAGCGGTGCCTTTTTGTTTCATGATAAAAAACAGGTGTGGTTTAGTTTATAGAGACAGAGTGCTTCAGACACATAGTTAGCCTTAAACGAATATTTGGATATTTACTTTACTGCAAACGTAACGTCGGCCATAACGTTAGCTTAGCGTCTCCCCATTCTCTCTGCCGATTCCTCACGTCTGTTTCCACTTTTGTCTTCATAAATGTTCAACCAACTGAGCTGTCCTGGCGCCCTTTAGGCATGTTCTGTTGTTTGCTAGCAGTAGGGGTTGGGGGGAATCGATCCATAGTGGAACCGGGTTTAGGTAACCAACCCTGGTATTTACTTGGTGTTGGAACCTTCACCCAATACAAGTCAATGGAAAGCGGAGAGTTGTTTTCAGAGTAAGATGCAATGCGCTCTGTCTTTGTTACTACATTATTACAAAGTATTTCTGATTATCTGGGTCACACGACAGCGGTATATAACAGGTGTATCCTCGGATTCATTCAAAACTTTATTTGTTTAATAAACTTATTTCGCCTGGGTGGCTCTAGTGGTAGAGCGAGCAGCCATATATAGAGGCTCAGTCCTTGATGCAGAGGCGGCGGTTTCCTGCATGTCATCTCTCCCCTTTCATGTCTGAACTGTCACAATAAAGGTCTAAACGCCCCAAAACAAATCTGTTAGAAAAATAGATTCATGAATAAATAGTATTATAAATTTGAGACAATGATATTGTTAATCGCAAGTATTTCGGACACAATCGATAATGTCTAATTTGTGACTGTTTACAGGGGGAGGTTGGAGAGGGTCAACCCGGACCCAGAGGCCCCCCGGGTCTACCAGGACCGCCCGGAACAGGCACCGGGGACCGACCCGTACGTCCACACACTTCAGACTTGCTTCTCTTTCAGTTTCAGTTATTGTTTGAATTTTTCATGTGTTTTTATTACGTGTTGATAGACGTTCTTTGACATGGAGGGCTCGGGATTCCCAGACCTGGACAAGATCCGGGTACGTCGATCATCCTTATAATAATAAGAGACTGTCTACCTCTAGTCCGCTACATCTCAGAGAGAAATTTTGTACTTTTTACTCCACTGCATTCATCTGACAGCTTTAGTTACTAGTTACGTTAGTTACTTGTTACTTTACACATTCAGATTTCTGCAGACAAAACACATGTAGTTCATAAAATATGATATTTTATTATAAGTGAAACTAGCCAAAAATATAAAAGATTAGCCGATTAATCACCTTGTTGGGGTTATTATTTTCATACTCTGAATAATCGTGAAATATTTGTGTGTATGTAAACGTACTCAAAAACTTAAACCAGGTTTTGGACTTTACGTAAGGACTTTGTGGTTTGTTACCCAGGGTGCCCGTGGTCCTCCGGGCCCCCCGGGCCCACCCGGCCCCCCTGGTATCTCAGTGGCTCTGGGACCCGACGGCCCCGTAGCGTTTGGACCCCCTGGACCCCCAGGACTGGACGGAGCCCCCGGTCTGCCAGTGAGTAGGATGCCACCGTTTTCAGCGCAGGATGTAGAGTAAAAACGTTTAGGGCCTCATTTTAACAATCTGAGAGCACAGCGTAATGCGCCCGGCGCAGGTGTGTTCAGGGTGTGTCCAAATCCACATTTGCTAGTTTTGAATGATCACTTCCTGCTGCCTCAAGATAGCAATACGCCCAGAATGCACCTGAATACACCTCCCTGTAAGACCAGCACGCCCAGAAAGCACCTGAATACACCTCCCTGTAAGACCAGGACACCCAGAATGCACCTGAACACACCTCCCTGTAAGACAAGCACGCCCATGGGTGCACAGATGGCCTCAGGTGTATTTGCTATTTAAACAACGTGGGCGTTGGACGGTCTTAAATTTCAAAGACACTTGCGTCGGGCTTTGCGCTGCGCCGGCTGTAAGATAGGGTTCTGGTCTTTCAGACAATTAGATGATTGTCAGGAAATGAATCAGTGTTATAAAAAATAGTGATATGTTTTTAAACACTGATAGCTTGTGTCTATCCTATGTGCCGTTTCAGGGCCCCCCTGGTCCTGCCGGTAGACCGGGTCAACCCGGACTCCGAGGAGAGAAGGTGAGAATTCACAGACTGATGTAAGATGGCTGAATATTTCTCACGAGTTCCAGATAAAACGTGCAGTCTCATTATGTCTTCCACCCCGATCCATCTAAGGGAGTTTATGTACCTTTTCGGTCACACTTTATGATAACAACACACTTTGAGGAAGGGTTCAACATAAGAGTTGCTCGATGGCTCGGGGAAAGTAAAACGTCATTTCGGGCGAGTAAATATAACAACCCAGATGTTCGTCATCGTATAACAATTATTTGATTTGAATGTGCCATTGGCCAATCAAGAGATGAGTTGACGGTGATGCTCTTGATTTTTTTATTTTTAGATAATATTTTTGGCATTTTTAGGCCTTTATTTAGAAGGACAGCTTAGAAGTCAAAGGGGAGATAGAGATGGAATGACATGCAGCAAAAGGGTCGCAGGTTGGAATTGACCTGCGACCGCTGCGGCAAGGACTGAACCTCTGTGTATGGGGCTCAGGCTGTGCCGGCTGAGCCACCCAGGGGCCCGTTGACTTTTTATGCAACTTTATTTATTTTAGGTTACATTTGACATATTTGTGTTTGAAGTTTGACATTTTTTTTATTTTAAAAAAAACTTTTTTTTTACACTTTTGATGCTTTCAAAGTTTGACTATTTTCCAATTCATTTTTTATGGTTTTTCTTATATTTTGTATGTATAGAAGGTTTTATTTTACACTTTCTTGGCTTCCTCGGATAATTTGTCATCTCCCAGGTTTGACTTTAAAAAATAACAAGTTAGTTTTTTATTTACATTTTTGATATTTGAAAGGTTTTTTTTTTTTATACTGTTTTATTTTTATTTTTTTAAGTTTGACATTTCTCTCTTTTTTTGACATCCATTAAATCGAAAAAAAAGTCTTTTAGTTACATTAATGTTCTCTTTAAAATTGTTGGTGCTTTATTTGCCCCATTTCACATTCATTAAGCTTAGGTGCTGCCCCAATTACACATTCAAATTATTAGTATATTTTCTCTTTAAATGTCTTTCCACTGGGGCGGCCACTAGCCCCCCCCCCCCCCCCCCCCCCCCCCAGTAAGAGCGTGCGTTCCATTGTAGTAAATCTTTAAAAAAATGTCTGTCCCCTCTCTAGGGGGACTCTGGTGATCTTGGTGTTCCAGGTACAGCTGGAGCAAAGGTGAGTTAAGTCAGATTTCTCTGTCTGGCTGCATATTTTCTTTAAAATCTAAGTGAACTGAAATGAAATGAGGAAATTTGTGGCGGGTGCCTCCACATAGATTCTCTCCTTCTTGTTTGTTGCCCTTCTCTAGCAAAACTCGCAAGACTCCAACTTTTTCACGGACTTGTTTTCTTACTTTGCTCCATCCTCTACGGTGTGTAATGGGTCGCAGGTACTCGGGACTGGTGGTGGGGGGGCTCTCTCTCCTCTGGGATTTCCTTCCTCGCTCCCAAACCTTTTGTATCAGTTTCCATCTCTTTGTTTTTGACCAGCTGTGAATGACTCCCCTTTCCGGAACCACATCCTCCGAGCTATGTGTCCTAACCCTTCACCGACGAGAGGTTCTTTACTTTCACTGACGTAAAGGATCTGAATACCTGTTCCACCGCTGTCCCTTTCACTCTTTCCAAGTATAACATCTTACTCACTATCTGTTTTAGTTGTTGTTCAGACTTCTGCCTGACCTCTATCTCTGCACACGTTTCATGCACATCACCTGTTTGTCCTCCGTTCCTCACTCATTCTGCTGCAGTTGCATCCAGGGTAATCTCGTAACCTGCTAATAACAGGAGTGTCTACCTGTGCGTCCCACCTCAGGGTGCTCAGGGGGATGTAGGACTGCCGGGTTCATCGGGGCAGATCGGGCTGGCAGGGCTTCCAGGTCCCATGGGACCAGTCGGACCCCCTGGACCTCCCGGGCCACCGGGGCCGCCGTACGGCGTTGGTCATGTGAGTAAACACACACACACATAGGTGCACGGATTAGGTTTGGGTTAGAACACAGCGCCTGGGGCCGGGATCGGTTCAATAGAATTAGTCTGGGCGCTGGAGGGGTTATGAACCTTGCCATAGAGAGAGTGGGTCCTGTAAGAGGATTTATTGTAAACCTAAATATAGCCAACACTGGGTCAGGTTTAGCCGGGTTTAACAGACAAGGTTTTAAATTTTGAGTGCCAGAAACTGGATAACTTTGGACACAACCAGAACATTCAATTTAATTTTATTTATAGTATCAAATCATGGCAAGAGTTATCTCAAGCCACTTTACAGAGCTAGAAGGTCTAGACCACGCTATAATTTATAAAGACCAAACAATTCCAGTAATTCCCTAGCCTGGTTACACCAGACCCTTCTCGGGCAAGGTTAATTCACACCCCATTTCCAAAGGGGCGTCACCAACGGACGCCGATCGAATGCCTCTGGTCGCAATTGGATTGGCCTTCAACCAATCAGACCAACGATCCGGGTGACGTGGCAGTGACAGCGGCATCAACGGGTTGCTGCGCTTTGGTGGCTGCCGTGTTGAATATAAATCTCAAATTTGCTGGAAGTTTGTCAGATTTTTCCCAATAATTCCCCCAAGAGCAAGCATTTAGTCCGACAGTGGTGAGGAAAAACTCCTTCTTGGGAGAAACCTGGGACAGTCCCAGGCTCTTGGTAGGCGCAGTCTGATGGGGCGATTAACAGTGGCAATAATAGTCAAAATAAATATTATGGAACTATGACTAGAAATAGTAGATGTAGTAGATCATAAAATAGCAGGGCACTGCAGGGTTCAGTCGGATGCAGCAACATGTGTCCCAGCGAGGCAGGAAATACCCCAAATCGCTCGCATAGATAGAGGATTTATATAAGAGAATCTTGAACTTTTAGTGATTTAGGTTTTCTTATGTGGACAGGTGAGAGATGCAACCAAATAAATACAGAGTTGGGCACAGGACTGAAACAAAAAGAAGAAAAAGTCTTAGGCTGCATCCAAAATTCCACACTAACATCCTATTTAGCAGCTAAAACAGTATGCAAGATTTTTTTAGTATGTCCAAAACCTTGGTATACAACCAATACTATGGGAGTCGCATGCTATTTCCAGGACAAACATTACAGTATGCAATACTGGACACTAAGCCGGCATAAAAACCCACAAAGCAAAGCGGTAGTAACATTCATAACAGACAAACTGACAGAAACCGGGGGTCTCTGTGATGTCAATAACACTCTAACTTACATTTCTACATGTTTCAACGACTGTTGGTCAAGTTATTCTCTTCTTTCTGTAATTTAAGCGTTATCTGGTGAAGCCGCTAGAGCGGAGGGTCGGCAGGGGGTTACCGTGGTTACGCTTCTTCAAACAACGAGGAGGCTCTCAGGAATTGACGTTGGAAAAAATACTCACTACTGTTTACTGAGAGTGCCATTGAACCGTAGTACGAATGTTGAGACTGTAAGATTTCAGAAGCTGCCACAGGCTTGTCTCGGTCCCGATCCACTCTGGTCTTGGTCATGACTTGGTCCCGACTACAACACTGACCTCTCCTCCTCTCTCCTTACACTGTAACCAGGATGGCTATGAGATGAACAACGGCTGGTCTGGACTCAGTGGCCCACCTGGACCAGAGGTACGCCATCACCCATACGTGAAACGTTAGCTGTGTTACAAACCCTTCTCTGTGCATGTAGTGTGTTCGCCATTCTGTAGCGGTGTTTGAATTCTCCGCGGTTAATTTCATTCATTATATAGTCCACTATAAAATACCCACAATGCACGACTAATTTGATCGTAAATATGACTTACCTAAACATCGCAGACTCCTTCTGTGTGTGTGTGTGTGTGTGTGTGTGTGTATGTGTCTGTTTGTGTATGTTTTTTGTGTGTTTTGTCTCCCTTATTTAAATTCCAATGGCCAAGGGAACTTTGGAATCAAAGAGAATCTGATTGGGAGATGAATTTATGGAAAGTAACCCATGTCAATCTCTAGGTATGGTGAAGGGTATGTGATGATGTGGGGGGGCTATTTTAATAAAACACAACCTTTAATATTCTCCTGATTGCTTGGTTTGTTTCAGGGACGTGTTAAAAATGTATTCTAGTTTCCGTTTGCCATGATGCTGGGCGCGGCCGCCTCCGTCACACATATAACCGGAGCATCTCTAGATCACATCTGTTTGGGCGTTCCCTGTATAGTTCACTATACAATCAACTCCTTATAGGAAATAGTGAATGATGGAATGGTTGTGAACACAGCGGATGTCTGGACAGTAGATGTCCCGCTTAATGTTTCCATGTGTTGTGTCTTCCAGGGTCCACCTGGTATCCCAGGGCTGCCTGTAAGTAATACTGCAGACTCTGTATGTCTGTGTCTGTTATTTTCTCCAAATTCCCGCAGATTGTGGCTTTATTGGTTAAATATTGCAGCAATTAGTGATATCATTATTAATTGAGGTATATTCTTGGAATAAGTCAGTCAAGTTGTAAGTTAACAATAAGATGGATTCAAGCGTACTTTTTTGAAGTTTAAATGCAGTTTAACCTCTACAGTCCTGAGTATTACTAATGTTGTATTAATTTATTGATTTCCAGGGTAGGTCAGGTTTGCCCGGTAACCATGGAGACAAAGGATCAGAGGGACCAAGAGGACCTCCTGGGATACCCGGTCTCGACGGGTTCACAGGACAGCCGGTAGGAGGCCAGATGAATTGTGGGATTTTGTCAATCAAACACCACAAGACTTCTTTACTGTAGATTAGACACATTAATCATATTCCTGTTTTGCTTGTTTTCATTTACACTGTTTTTCTTCTTTTTTAGGGGGAAAAGGGAGACAGAGGAGAGAAAGGAGAGAGCGTGAGTCATGTGCAAAATATATAAAAGAACATGTACACTGTTTATTAGGGGTGTGACGAGACGCTTACTCGACGAGACACATCGCGAGATTGGGTTCACGAGAACGAGGCGAGACGAGATTTTTTAAAAAAATTTAAAGAAATCCTCGATGAAATATATGAATGGAAAATAGTTTTTTTATTCAACTGAAAAATCACAAAATGTCACAAAGTGTGTGGAGGAGTCGCCAAAATCCGACATTTTCCACCAAGGAAATACGGTATACGGCATTTTTTTCTTACAATGTTTACATATTGTGTTCGTCTTGTCTGTCACTCTTTCGCCGTTTATCATTTCCGCAGGAAAACCAAAATGTTGCCACACAAATTATTTAAAAGTGGCAGGGGGATCTTCAATAGTAATTTCACGCTCCATCAAGCTGACATCACATCGACACACGAGACAACTTTTCACCTCGACGAGAAATCTCGTCACGTTTTAATCTCGCGAGATCTCGTAAAGCGAGATCTCGTCACACCCTTACTGTTTATACGTCAATATATTTTTAAAGCTGTAACGAAAATGATATTTTTGTGGTAGGGGGTCGAGTATGAAGCATGCTGACAATTAGTGGGTTTAAAGTTTAGCATATGCTTACCATTGACGCCTTGTTAGTTTAGCTAGGTAAGCACTTAACGCAAAGCATGATGGGAAGGACACTTGCGTTGCAAACCAAAGAACTTTTTTGTTTTCTCTATCTGTGTCGATACATATACTATGTCAGTGTTCTTCTTATGAATGGTTTCATGTCCATTTGTGTGGCAGGGTCTGCCAGGGCGAGACGGAGGGCTACCTGGACCCCCAGGGCCCCCCGGACCTCCAGGACAAGTCATCTACCAGTCGAGCGATGTGAGTCAGATGTCCAGTCTCGCCGTTACCATAGAGATTGAGAATTTAACCCTCACATGACAGCTTGTCATTTAATCCCCACGGCCTTGTTCACACTCGGCGTCTTTGTTGACGAAAAAAGGTGTCTAGGGCGCTTTTGTATTAAAAAAAAGAAAAGAAAAAGATGAATCTGCCTGCGTTTTGGTTCCAAAAAACAGTAGAAAGCTTCTCTTGTTGCTTTAGTAACAGCTGCTGCTACCAGCGGAGGAACGCCACCAAGTACATTTACTCCAGTACTGTTTAAAGGTCCCATGGCATGAAAATATCACTTTATGAGGTTTTTTTAATATTAATCTGCGTTCCCCCAGCCTGCCTATGGCCCGCCAGTGGCTAGAAATGGTGACAGTATTAGGGACCACTAAGGTCTATATAAAAGAGACTTCAGATACAGTATTAGGGGACCACTAAGGTCTATATAAAAGAGACTTCAGGTACAGTATTAGGGGACCACTAAGGTCTATGTAAAAGAGACTTCAGATACAGTATTAGGGACCAGTAAGGTCTATATAAAAGAGACTTCAGATATAGTATTAGGGGACCACTAAGGTCTATATAAAGAGACTTCAGATACAGT
>NC_048430.1:11905404-11929879 GCF_013103735.1 Etheostoma cragini
GGACCACTAAGGTCTATATAAAAGAGACTTCAGGTACAGTATTAAGGAACCACTAAGGTCTATATAAAAGAGACTTCAGGTACAGTATTAGGGACCACTAAGCTCCGTACTAAAGAGTGCCACGTGGAGCCGTCCGAGATGAAACAAGACGATGGAGCGAGCTAGAGGATGAACAGAGAGAGGGAGCGATGCTACGACTGTTAATAAAAACAAAGAGAGCTCCTCCAACCGTCATTCCCTGAACATCTCATATAACAGCTCCATTCTTTTCTTGTTGTAAAAGAAACGACAGGTCTGTCTACTCAGCTTGTCATTGGTCAACTGTTAAAAAGGCTGCTTGACGTACAATTTTTAAATCTTTTGTGATGATACTTTGCAGGAAAAACCCCGTTGGCTCTGCCTTTTAATTAAAAGCGCCCAGGACCTTTTTGAAAACACTGTTCACACCGTAGGATTATAGTGTAAAGAAGACGCCGCGTGTGAACGGAGGCTAAATCACTTGATTTCACCTTGAGTTCCTCATATTCACTAACACGATGCCTGCTCTAACGAACCTAACTTTGTCTTGCTGTAGTATAACGATCTTTATTGGAGCGAAGGGTTGCAGGTGAGTGCTTCCCTAACTGACCTCACCATAAACCTCCCTAAACTAAAGTTATTCTAACACTTTTACAGAGGTTTGGCTCTTGTCTTCATGTTTCATCACTCTTTCTTCTTTAGGGAGGAAGTGGGATTCCGGGTCGAGCAGGATTCCCGGTATGTATCACTATCCTTGTTACACAGATTGGAAAAGTCCAATAAATATGATTCAATGGATGGACGTCAGGGTGTATGTGTTCTCATTTAGGGGCCCTCTGGACCAAAAGGAGAAAAGGGAGACTCGGGTCCTCCTGGATATGCACCTAAAGTAAGAAAATACACAATTGAATTAAATGGTTGTGAATGCCCTGTGTACTTCTACGTATTTATTATTTTTTCCATACACTTTTTTTGTGCATTTATCAACAAAAAAACTTCATTTAAACATCAAAATGTACAGCGACCTTTAGGACATTCCTGCTTCTTTAGAAAATGTCCACAACTTTCATACTTTTTCATACTTTATGACATATTCAACGTTTTCAGGGACATGTTCACCCTTCAAGTGAATGGACAAAATTTTCAAATGCACAAATTCATACGTTTTCAACTGCTGCGTACTCATTTATCCATTCACGGAGGAACACCGTTCAAACCTTCATACATTCAGTTTTTTTATTAATTCCTGACAGCTGCGATTCATAATTTAACTATCGTGCACTTTTAAGATAAAAAATAGTTCATATTTATTTAGTAATTAGTTAAAGAAATTAATGTTTCCCTGTGATTACAGTTTACATAGATATCTATTTTAATGTAATGACTTGTTCTTTCTATACATTTTTTTCTTGCAAATTAATGCCAGCTATTGCAAGAAAAAGCGTAACTTTATTTCTGGATATCATAGAATTATCTTAGGCTCTGTTAAGAAAATGAGTCTTAATTTGTTTGCCTTGTAGCTATTTATTTAAGATGTCTCATTTTGTTCCGATAGTGGCTTTAAGACAGATGTGTTGTTTTGTTCAGGGGGAGAAGGGGGAGCCTGGTCTCATCCTGGGGCCTGATGGGAGACCCCAGCAGCTCGGTGGTTTGGCAGGACGGCCGGTAAAAACCTTTAGGAATGACCAGATAATGAGCCATGAGGATGCGTTCACTCATTTTTCCACAGCTGAAGTTGTATGACAGCATGTAACATCTAGCTTTGTTTCTGTCCTCTTACTTTATGATCCAAGTATTTAAAAGTTAACCCTGTTTCCCACGTGTTTGTGTGTAAGTGACTGATCGGAACAACAATCTTTGACATTGGTCCAGTAATAAGTCAGATCGCTGCAGTCGGCAGCGGAGAAACAAGCTACAAAGTAAGATTACTCAGATTATTATTCGAAGTGTCTGACGACCTTATGAAAAGGGTTTTTAAGGAGGTCAACCTTTCTGTTAAAGAGCAAGATCCTTTTTTAAACATAAAAAGGTCCACAAAGTTGCTATCGCTAAAGCCACCAGACTCCATGTAAATAAACAGTCATTTTAGCATCGTAAAATACACTTCATTCAAAGTTGACAGAAACAAAATTCAAAAAAATTCAAAAAACGATGAAAAGCCGTTTTGGGTCGTCTTTCCTCTTTTCGATTAATGATTGAAATAAACACATAATTTACTGATTATCGTGTATAAATAGTTTGTCTCTCCAGATGCTGAATGTGCGGCTTATTTAATGAAGTCTGGTGGGTTTCGGTGATAGCTCGGTAGATGAGCTCGGAGCTGTTGGGGTTAAAACAAGGATGAATTTACTCTTTTAGCAGTCTGTAGCGATCCTTTCCATAATGTTGGCGGACAGAATAATAATCTGAGCCTGTCAGTGGTAACGACAGAACGTTTAGCTGACAAATTGACGATTCCGATTTTGCCCTACAGGGTTACATCGGAGCCCGGTTAGCAGCTGCTGATTGCAGCGTTCTCGCTCAATACAGAACCAGTTTCAAAGATTGTTGTTCCCACCAGTCACGGAGACACCAAATATAGAAAATAGGGTCCAAGTTGGAAAAGAAACTAAGTTACCCTTCAAGTGCATAAATAAGTGAGTTTTTGCCTAAGACGTCAGTATTTACAGTATTTGTATTTGTTTCCAGGGCGATAGTGGACCCCCTGGCCCTGTGGGACCTCCAGTACGTACCATGTTTTCAATTACCACATTTTGAGTGTTTTGCTGATAAAACATAGGCTATATGATTCTGTATTATAAACTTAGATAAAAGAATAAAAAGAGTATTTTTTTACCCTCCAGGGTCCTGCTGGTCCCCCCGGCCATAAGGGAGAGATCGGGTTCCCAGGTAGACCGGTAAGTAGATTTCCTGCTGTCTCCATTTAAAACTGGTGCAAACACGTCCACACTACCACTAAAGTAAGATAGGTTTCATTAACACATAAATGGCCTTTAATCTTGTTCATATTTATGTCAAAATGACAAAAGTTACCTATCCATCCATCTATTTAAAATCTTCATCCATCTGTCATCCGTCCATCTATTAGTTATCTATCATCCATCATCATCCATCCATCTATTATTTATCTATCATCCATCTATCATCCATCCATCTATTATTTATCTATCATCCATCCATCTATTATTTATCTATCATACATCTACCATCCATCTATCATCCATCCATCTATTATTTATCTATCATCCATCTATCATCCATCCATCTATTATTTATCTACCATCCATCTACCATCCATCTATCATCCATCTATCATCCATCCATCTATTATTTATCTATCATCCATCTATCATCCATCCATATATTATTTATCTATCATCCATCTATCATCCATCTATCATCCATCCATCTATTATTTATCTATCATCCATCTATCTATCCATCATCCATCCATCATCCATCCATGAGTCTGTTGTGTTGTACCGTAGGGTCGACCCGGGCTGAACGGCGCCAGAGGAGAGAAGGGAGACTCAGGCTCTGCATCTGGATTCCTTGTGAGCATCGCACACGTTGTGTTCAAATATTTCCATGTTTCCTGTAACAGTTACTACGTAATTGTCAAATCGCAGTATTTGTTTTACATTTACTTTGTTCAACTGCAGTTAATTACTGCTGTTTGGATATGACAGATTGTAATTACTTAAGTTATACGTTGGTCCAACCATTGAGCTAAAGCTATGGGGGGGGTCAGTCACATGCTGTCATCTTCATCTGGAAAGCACTTTGAGCGTAACGCCTGAAAAGTGATATATCAATTATCTGATTTATTATTACTCCCATTTGCTCTTCAGCTCTATGATCACGCCATCAACATGCAGTAACCAATATGTGTTGCTTTGTGCCAGGGTCTTCCGGGTCCACCGGGCCCACCAGGACCTCCTGGACCCTCTGTTCCCAGCGACAGACTCGGAGTGAGTCCAGACACACAAACATTTAGCGCTTCATCAGTTGTCATATTCAGTTAGGAAGTTTTGGGAAAGATATGAATAATTTATGAAAAGGTTTCTTACCCTATGCCTGTCCAGTTACATCTTATAACAACTGTAACTGATAATTGATATTAATGAACGTCTGTTACAAATGAGTTGCTTTAAAGCTAATTAAGATTTTGTGATGCTCACATTGATTTTTATATTAATTTGGCTAAGGTGTTGCCCAAAGCCATCTAATGGCTAAAATGGCTTGCTACTTCTGGATGATAATCCTTGTTTTTATTATTTCAGGGATTGGATGATTACTCCAGATATAACCAAGGTAAATTCACTCCATAGTATGTTTTTATTAGAAGGATGAAGCTTCTGATTTTCAAAGGGAGTCCTTTAGACAAATATACAGAAAACACAAAACACAAACACACAGCACTTCCCACGCTTAACTACTCCAACACCAACTGATTCCCCCCCCTCCATTAAAAACGTTTGCATACATCCCAATTGCGCCGCTATCTAGTTTATGCACAACCAGGTCTATTAAGGTAGAGAAAAGTGAGAAACTATGAGAAATCAACAAGAATCGTGATATGTCAAGTTGGAAGAAAGCGTGCCGAGAGTGAAAGGAATAGTTTGATACGTGTTTGTTTTCTTATAGAGAGTTAGATGAGAATATTGATAGAAATATGAAACTGGAGCCAGCAAACGATTAGCTTAGCTTAGCATAAAGAATGGAAAGTCTTTATGCTAAAAGTCTCTTCTTTTTCCTGCGAGAGCAGGAGGAAGGAGAGGGGGGAACACTAGAGCAGGGGGAATGAGAGGGGGAAACACCAGAGCAGGGGGAATGAGAGGGGGAAACACCAGAGCAGGGGGAATGAGAGGGGGAAACACCAGAGCAGGGGGAATGAGAGGGGGAAACACCGGAGCAGGGGGAATGAGAAGGGGAATGAGAGGGGGAAACACCAGAGCAGGGGGAATGAGAGGGGGAAACGTAGCGATGTGTAAATGTAGCATTTGTCTCACACATTCAGCTTTGAGTTGTGCATTTTTCACTGAAGACAAGTCACATAACCACTTTTCAACTTCAAGCTTGGCGACGTCTTTCCCTTCTTTCTTTCTCTTTCACAAAACTGCCGATTTGACTTTACCACATCTTACATACATACTTCTGTATGTTCTTACAAACCGTCTTTTTGGTTTGGCGCAAAACTAGGCGGCCTGAACTGATATGCGAGGTGCTGGATGTGGCCCACAGGCCCTGGAGTTTGACACATTAACTATTCCTTTTTAAAAGTTTTAACAATTTCCCTCAGTACAAATAAAGTCGTATCCTATCTTAACGAGATACATTGTTGCTGTGCCTCCCGTTTATAGCTCTTAAAGGAGAGAAAGGTGATCGTGGACTACCAGGGACACTTGAAATCCAAGGTAGCACCACTTTGTCTGTGCACGTGTTGAAGAAGCTGAAAAAGAACTGCTTTATGTTTTCAGTGTGTTCAAACTCAAAGCAAGGCCTTTTGTTTCTGATCCAGGCGCAGGGGGGTCCATCGACATTTACACATTAAGGGTAAGCCTCAACTCATTATAGTTACACTATTAGCATTAGTATGATTTTTGTTTAAATGTCTGGGATGTTTCTTTAATGTGTCCAGAACGAGTTGAAAGGTGAAACGGGCAGCCCAGGCTACAAAGGAGAGAAAGGAGAACCAGGTGGAGGATATTACGACCCCCGCTACGGAGGGAGTGGAATCGGAGCCGGAGCCCCAGGACCGCCTGGGCCTCCCGTAAGATCTTACCAACCATGTTTCCATCCACACGGTTTTAAGTACATCGAAATTTGTTCTCATCGCGTTCGGCTTATGCGATAGACGCCGATGGAAACGGAACTTAGCGAATAAATAATGAACTGCGATTACGTCGTAGGTCATTTAACGGCTGCAACCCGCCACAAAACGGAGAAGCAGTTTGAGGTCATTTCCACTTTCTTTGCAGCCGCGACGGGTGTCAACAAAGACAGATACAGTGGACGAACGAGGAGACAACAGACTTTAAATTTCTGAGTGAAAAATAACTAATGCCATAATGTCTCTGCATCACCATATTGATATCGTTATTATATCAGCTGGCACATAAGCTGTGCATCAATAATCGTTTGTAGGTAGACGCCGCGTTCCATTTTAGAGAAGAGTCTTTGTTAAATGTTAGCTTGAATGTCGCGCAGTGTATGGAAAATGTCTAAAATCTATACAAAGTAACAAGTGGACGGAAACATTGTCAAAACCATAAAGCTTTACGGAGTCAAAAAAATCAAACTCTTTCTGTCCTTGTCCCGCCAGGGCCCGAGGGGCGACTCAGTCGTTGGACCACCCGGCCCCCAGGGACCACCTGGTCAACCAGGAAGAGGCTACGATGGGCAACCTGGGCAACCGGGGCCGCCTGGACCCCCGGGACCATCCTTACCTGGAAGTTACACGGGCACACAGAGTGAGTTATAATCATAAACACACACGCATATATCTAAGATTATGTCTGATTTCAGTGATGTGATAGTCTTTTGAATGGCAGCTATCAATATTCCCGGACCACCGGGAGCACCTGGGGTGCCTGGACTACCTGGACAGTCATCGGGGGTAAGAAAACTTGTTCCCCGTCAGATTTGTCTGCTTTATTTCGTCATTATCTAACAATATTTTAAAGTATGGGGTGGCATACAGCATAGAAGATCTACTTTGAAATGTAGGAAATACCGGATAAGATAGGACACCACAATTTAACTCCGCTCCTGAATACAAATGCCACTGTCATTACAGCTGTAGGATAACAGGAGCCCCCCCCCCCGGCTTGGTTTACTATGAGTGTCTTTTGTGTGTGTAGGTGACGATGTTTAGGTCTTATGACATCATGACAGCCAATGCTAGGAGACAACCTGAGGGCTCTCTGGTGTACATCATTGAGCAAACCGATCTCTACTTACGGGTCCGAGATGGAGTTCGTCAAGTCCAGGTGAAATACTCAGCGATGTTATGATGATAAATGACAAGATAAAAACGGTTCCACGTGTGTTAATTGTTGTCTCCTTTTATTCAGCTTGGCAACTACATAGCTCTACGCAGTGATGACGTGAGTGTTATTTTCTTTTTTGCCCTTCTGAAAGGTTAACCTTATTTCATTTGTTTGTTCAACCTGGGCCCTATTTTCTCATGTTTTTTTTGTTGAAGTGGCTGAACAACAATCTTTGAGATCTGTAAACCCAGCAGACTTCTTGTATATAACCTGTAATTTTAGCATCGTGAAATACACTTCATTCAAAAATGAAACTATGAAAAGCTGTTTTGGGTCGTCTTTCCACTTTTCCAACCATCACAACTCTAGTTTAGGGTTGAAACAAACACATAGTTTACCTATTTAACATGTGAAAATATGTTGGCTCTATACACGCTAAAAGTGGTGTTTATTTAAACGGAGTCTGGTGGGTTTAGCGATAGCGACTTTGAAGCTGTTTCTGGTTCAACAGAGAGGATTTAACTATTAAAAAGATCTGTCTCTGTTGGGATCCTTACCATAACGATGTCAGACGCTTAGAATAATAATCTGAGCCTATCAGCGGCTTTTGCCCCCCCGAGGGTTACACTGCACCAGTGTTGGAGATTGTTATTACATCAGTGACTTACACACAATAAACATCGGAAAATAGGGTCCAGGTTAAAAAAGAAGCATTCCCCCTTAAGAACATTCAATGCGCCCTGTTTTACAACATATCGCTGCACATTATTTTCAGGGTAATGAAGTTGCAGATGCCCCACCGGTCGTACCCTACTCCCCAGACCACCGCTCCAACACCGACACCTCCGCCCACGGCTCCCAAAGGCCCCCTGACAGTCCAGTTCACCCGGGCTCTGGGCACCCGTCACACCCTGACCCCAGATACCAACCTGACCCACGGTACCAGCCCGATCCTCGTTTCCCAGAACCCACAGATCCCAGGTTTCCAAGCTACTCCGAACGGATAAATCAACCAGACGGTAGGTATTCTGTCCACACGGCCCAGGAACACCCTGCGTACCCGGACACTCGCTACCCGGTCACCCCTCAGCGAAGACCACCACCTCCCGTGCCCCAGACTCCAGTCCACCATCACACCTCGGGTCCTGGGGTAAGAGAGGCCACTTCTCCTTTTTTATTTTATTTTTTAACAACACACAAAATATTCAACGTGCAACATGAACACAACCCCCCCACCTTCCGTCGTCACCATCCAGTCAGAGAAAAATCAAGAAAAGATGAGACGGACCATTCAACAAAATAGTAATTAAAGAGACAATAAACATATGTATAAATGACAACACCATAATCCAGGCATACACAAAGCTTCTTAGGATCCCTCCAGAAAGTTCAGGTACTTTTCTCATTTTCTAGCATAGACATCCAATCTGCGATATCTCACAAGCCCACTCCTGGATTGAAGGTGGCCCCCATTAGTCCTTCCATCCTCTCAAAGTAATGTATCAGTCTATCATTAAACCAGTTCGGACCAAGCTTCTTATGTGCTTATCCATCTCTGTTGGGATTGACCCACCTCCCAGAACAAATAATTTCGTTGCAATTTGCAATCAGATATACGTTATGATGTATCCCGGTCCAAAACTCCTAGACCTTATCACAGGACATGAAGTAATTGGCCGTCCCCTGTCTTACTTTTCCAGAGAGACCACTTCTAAACCTTCACACTCTGGAGTTTTATTTTAAAATGAAATTTTAACACAGAGCACGTTGGTGTTTCCCCAGCTCCACCTGATCGCGCTGAACGTCCCCCAGACGGGCGGGATGCGGGGCATCCGCGGCGCAGACTACCAGTGCTTCACTCAGGCTCAGGCCATCGGGATGAAGGGAACTTTCCGGGCCTTCCTGTCCGCCAAACTCCAGGATCTCCACAGCATCGTCCGCAGGGCCGACAGGGACCGTTTTCCAATAGTCAACCTGAAGGTAACCGACAGAGGTTTTTTAAGCCGTTTAAAGGGACAGTTTGGCTTTTTCTTGCAAAGAGTCTGAGTAACAAAAGATCTCGAGCAGCCAGTTAGCACAAATATCTGAACCGATACTTTTTGATAAAGTTAAAAAAGGAGGGCCACAGCAGCGTTGCCGCTCCCTCTGTTCTCTGATTGGACCGGTAAAGATTGGCAAGAGAAAACCCGCAAATATACCGCAAACCCAGACGTAGTACCTTAGTACGTAGGATGCCGGAGCCAGGCAGAACAGAGCGTGTTAAAAGTAGTAGATGACTCCAGCTCCATCACTTCAGCGGCAGCCGGTAGTTTAGTTATCCGAGAATAGGGGGTTAGAGTCGGGGTCGGGTACCGAACCCCTGTGCTAATACGGCACTGGTGCCTAAACGACCGGCGGCTTCTGATCTTTGTACCGATCGTGTTGTCTCTCCTTTGTCAGGACGAGGTTCTGTTCGACAGCTGGGAAGCCATCTTCAGCGGCGGCAGGATGAAGGACAACGTGCCGATCTACTCCTTTGATGGCAAAGACGTTCTCAGGGACAACACATGGTGAGCCAGCTGACATTTATAATAATATAGTTGGAAACTTTGCGACTGACAACAATGATTGGGCATCGAGAACCTTTTCCAACTTGGAATCGTTTAAGAAAATTACAATTCCAATGAAATCTATTTTTTAATTGATACCTTTTGGATGAAAGTTTGTTCCAAATCCAATTGTTTCCAAATTTAAGTTTTTGTTTCCGTAGCGGCCACCTGCCAGCAGGCGCTTGTTTTGTTGCAGCCATGAAGCCCAGTAAGCGGCATTCTAGTGTGGCTTTATTCTTTTAATGATTATTTTTTGGGCATGTTGGGCCTTTAGGAGAAAGGAAAGGGGAGAGAGGGGGGAGTGGACCCCCTTGTCGAAATCAAAACAATGCCGAACCCTACTAAAAAACAAAAGTATGCGTTAAAACTATTCATGCCGCTCTTTTTTTTACACCCCCCCTCCACCCCCCCAGGCCAGATAAGATGACGTGGCACGGGTCGACCGGCAGCGGGCAGGCGCACGCTGACAGCTACTGCGAGATGTGGCGCGTGGGCGAGCGGGCGCTGAGCGGCATGGCCTCGTCGCTGCAGAGCGGCAGCCTGCTCCAGCAGAGCTCCAGCAGCTGCTCCAACTCCTACGTCGTGCTGTGCATCGAGAACAGCTACGTGGGCCACGCCAAGAGATAGACACACACACACACACTCTTATCGATCTATTGTAAATAAGTTTTTTTCCTTAGGAATAATTAATACGTTTGTTAGCCTCTCCTATAGCGTATGGTGCTACACAGGATTATACCACATGTTAGGGCTGCACGATTGAGATCACAATTATTTGTTCATTTTTATGTATCATGGGCTATTTATAACTGCTTTCGCATCCATATTATGCTACATACGTTGAAGATGAATGCCCGTTATCTACCCAACGAAATATCGGGGATTTCGGTAACTCATTGCGGTGCCACTTACATGTCTGCGCTGCAATAACGTTAACTACAGTAGGAACTGGATTAACGAGGCTAAAATGCAAAAACAAAAACATAACACAATGTCAGAAGCACGGACCGCCGCAAGAGAGATCCAAACACGGGCACAGCTTTCCAGAAGAACAGGTCAACCCGGAGCTTTCTACGAACGGAATGACGCATTTAAAATAGCTTGATCACGCAAACTCAATTAATTGTGCAGCCCTCCACATATTGGACCTATATTAAGCTCGGGGGGGAGGGGAGTTTGTCTGCTTGACAATCCTATTTTGCAGCAATGAAATATATATTAAAAATAGAGTCCCGCCGGGTGGAAAGTCACAAAAGATCTCTCCGCCGTGTCATGTTGTAAACTCAGATGCATTCTGATTGGCTGTCAGTGTTTCTGTCGTTCAGATGTCGTTGCCGTTATAGTTGCGGTGCGGACTCTGCCGTCCACTTGAGTTCTAGCGTTTTTTGGAAACTATTTGTTTATAGTTCTTTGAGTGGACGGCCCGTAACACCCGCCAGCAGAGTTGTTGTTTGGGACCAATCAGCTAATAGTCGCTATAGAGAATAAATTAGCATGCTTGGTGCTAGCTGGTAAAGTGTTGGGATTTAGAAACAATGACTACGTTTACATGCACTTAATATTCTGTATTTTGCCCTTATTCCATCTAAACTGTTTCTGTGACAAATAAAGTTAATCTTTCACTAAATATTACGCGAGAACGCTGTGAACCCTCTGTGACAAATGTGCATCATCAACTTCTGTTTTTGCTGCTGACACACATTATGGGAAGGATCCTTCAACCGAACCAAAACGGCTTTTCATAGTTTTAAATAGTTTGTGGACTTTGAACGAAGCCCATATTATGTTTTAAATTTCTGTTTGGTGCATAGACCAGACGCAATTACCCGGATGTTTAAAAAAGGATCTTCCTCTTTAACAGTAAAGTTGACCTCCTTAGAAATCCACCCCATAACGCTGTCTGCCACATAGAACATGAATCTGAGCAACACCTGTGGACGTAAACTGAAGCCTGATGAGCTTTGTCGTTTGCGCGTAGAAATGATGTCTGACCCGCCTAGGAAAGCTTTCTCTCGTCTTCCTGCATATAACCAAATAACTGATTAACATTCCAAATGTACAACTTTAGTACCTGTAAAGCAGTGTTGTGTATGAAATGTTTTTAAACTTGTTTAACTTTACACTGATGTAATCTGTAACCTACGGCACTTAACTTTTTTTTTGCTACTTTCGTACATGTTTTCAAATCGTATTTTTAGCAGTAACAAAGGGATATTTATTTTGTATAAACCGTGCATTTTCTAGAATGTATGATATGAATGCTTTCACAAAGAATACCATTTCCACATCAGATATGAGTAATATTTGTTGATGTTACGTTCTCCTCAACATTTTTGTGCCCATAGTAAGCGAACCCATTTCTGTACAGATGTCTGTCTATACACTGTAGCTGAAACGGAGGACGTAGGGACTATTCATGTGCCGTAACAAATGCAGTTTCTGTTTATCTCCTTGAATAAACCTGTGTGGAACCTTGTCAGCCGATGTCGTGGTGGCTATTTTAAGCTGTTGCTATGCTTTACCGGAGGTAAAACAATCCCAGGTCAGCCGGCCACATGTCAAAGTGTCACTGTACCTTTTTATGACTTGTTTTCATATACTATACTGTGATTTTTCTTTTTTTTTTTTTTTTTTTTTTACATACCCATGACTTTGACAGAATATACTATGACTTTTTTTAAACTTTTTCTGACATACTATAATATGACTTTTTGACAGAATATTTTCGACTTTTTTCTTTTTTCAACATACTATATTACTTTTATGACATAGTATACTATGGATTTTTTATGACTTGTTTTGACATTCTATGCAATGATTTTGTTGGACATACTATACTATGCCTTTTTTACTTTTCACATACTATACTATGTTACACGGAACCTCAAGTGAAGTTCAACCAGCCAAAACTAATAACTTTACTTCTGACTTTAACTTGTGAGAGTATTTTAACAGTGTGGTATCAGTACTTTTACTTAAGTAAATTATGCAGACCAGACCCCCCACTGAAGTTCTCTTTTGTGTAGCGTTTCACAACACTCCACTGAGTCAATTCTCCAGTGTTGTCCATTACTTTACTGACTGTTTATGACATATTAAACTATGACTTTTATTGTAATTTTATAACATGCTATGCATCTGTATTGCCCCATTAAACATTTTCGTTTTACTTTGAGCTGGAGGAGGGATCTATGAGGAGCTATGAGCCAGGATGGAGGAGGGATCTATGAGCAAGTATACAGGCAGCAACCTTTTTAAACATTTTTTCAAATTATACTATGCATAATTTAATTTGCACGTCAATGTAAGTTTTTTTTACACAGAACGCAAATATTATGCGACAATAAAGCAACTTAACTATTTTACGAAACAAGGTTGATTTCCCTGAGCTTTCGCGACGCAAATAAAGACATGTCGAAAAAGATTAATTCAGAAATCCTAATATAGTATGCTGAAAAAAGTCACAGTATAGTAATATAGTGAAAAAGTAATAAAAACCCAAATACTGACCAGTCAAACGCAAAGGCCAACGGGCAAAGACTCAAGCCTCAAATGCTTTAAAATGATTGGCGGCAGCTCGGGGCTTATACACTGGCTTTACACTCCCAGGCTAAGGTTGATTAAAAAGAGGAATAACAAACCAACGTTTGTATATTGATCTTAATGCCTTAATTAAAAAAATAAGAAATATCCAAACTTTTAAGGACACCAATTTTCGTTGTGAATGAAAAATGTATCGTAAATAAATAAATGTTCTTCCTTAACCCTTGTGTTGTCTTCCCGTCAACCATGAGAAAAAACAACAACAATCGCAACATTATCGCTTTTTTCCCACATTTTTCAATGTTGTCGATGCTTTTTGTGTTTCTTTTAATAAATAAGGCCAGTTATTTCGTGGATCAGGATACTATGCAACCTGACGTGGCCTGTGGAATTGCAATAGCCCCCCCATCATCACATACCCTTCACCATACCTAGAGGTTGGCATGGGGAACTTTCCATAAGATTATCTGTCAATGCAAATCAAACAGGAGAATACCATTACAATACATTATTCATTCACAAAGAAAATTGTGGTCCTTAAAGGTTTAGGAATTGAAGCATTAAGATCAATTTCCAAAAGATGTTTTTAATCAACTTTAGCCTGGGTGTGTAAAGTTTCTCAAACCGCTGTAGAAATTTCGCGTGCAGTTAATCCCACCTGTAAGGATTATTCATAGGATAGCTGTAAATTCTGAAACAGAAGTCTGAATTTCTGATTAACAAAACAAGACACCGCAATTACGTTCAGGTTGCTAGACCTAGTCAACTTCTAGCTATGAGATTAAGAACCAGTGATTATTTTTGCAGATATCCCGCTATTAAATCTCCGGCTGGTAATCATAGAACTGACCCCGTCAAAATAAATAAATCCTTTCAGACGTTTTGTTTGAATCCGTATGAATCCGAGGTTACCTTACTACCCAACCAGAGCACTGCGCTGTCTACAAGTAGAACGGGAGCCAGCGCGTTCAGCTATTAGGCTCCTCTCCTTAGGGACCAGGTTGCAGTTTGGGTTCAGGAGGCGGACGTTTAAGAGTACGCTTAGGACTTTGCTCTTTGATAAAGCTTATAGTTAGACTGCCGGGGTGGAACCATGACGCACTGAGCAGCTCTGTCCATCTGTACGCAACCTCATGCCATTAATGCACGTTACTAACTAGACTTTTTCCCTTTCCCGGAGTCTTGTGCTCTCTCTTCTCTCCTCCTATCGCTTCCTGCAGGTGGTGCTGGGGTCCCCTGCTGCCTCCATGTTCCTGCTTAACACCCTCTGCTACAATTATCCATCTCGCTCTCTCTCTCACCCCGACCAGTCGAGGCAGATGACCCCCCGCCCTGAGCCATGGTTCTGCTCGAGGTTTCTGCCTCCTAAAAAGGAAGTTTTTCCTTGTCTCTGTCAAGTGCCTGCTCTTGGTGGGAACTGTTGGGTTTCTGTAAATAACGTCACAGAGTCCAGTCTAGACCTGCTCTTTGTGGAAAGCACAATGAGATAACTGTTGTGATTTGGCGCTATATAAATACAATTGAAATTGAAACTTTGGATAAATCCCACTGCATTCATAAAAACGAGACTAGCAGCAGACAATGTTAGACCCTAATTTTTATTAAGGTTTTGTATCCTAACCCCTCGGCCCGAGTATCAACTGGATGCACCTCTTTATTTTCTCTCGCTAAGGCTGCCTCTCGAGTCCCGCCTTATTTGTCATGTTTATGGCCCAAGCCATTCGATTATAGTTTCACCAATAAGAATTTGTAATACACAGCGTCATCTCATTATTTGCGGATAAAGTTATGGTATTTTTTGAAAACCCATCTCAGTCTCTTGCTCTCCTTCTGTCTTACAGTTATTCCCCAGTGTAATGGCTGCAGAACAAAACCGTTTTTGTGTCTTTGTGTCCTACACCTAGGGACGAGAAGCTGAATACAAAAGGAGGGCAGAACAGCATGAAGGAGGTCTGGGAGGCTGCAAGAAGAACTCCAATTAACAGATACCACCCCCCCCCCAATACACTACCGTCATCGTGGCCAATCGGATCAGAAGAGAGCTGAGTAGACTTAAGGCCAGTCGCTCTAAATACATGCTACGCGTACAAGTTTTTGGACAACACTGCAATCGAGGGGTGTATCGGGGACAGACAGGAGGACCACAACGCAGGCTCGACCCTCCGCAGCAAAGACCTAGTTGGTGGTGGACTTTAGGAGCCACCAGTCTCCGTTAAAGGGGTCAGCGTGGAGGTGGTCAGCACCAGTGTTGGGCAAGTCGCATTAAAAAAGTTACAAAAGAAGTTACTCTGTTACAAATTCTAAAGGTAACTATTCAAGTACTCAAATGTGACCCCACCTCCATCCCTCTTAAACGGATCTTAACATTATAACTGACTGTACAAAAATGTAAACTATATTGTTGTTGCTGTGAGACTAGCCTCCAAGGAAATGCCACATATGTAGTTTAGACATACCATTTAAATCAATAATTTTATGTGATATTAATTTCAAAGCGGACCAATCAGGCAACACGGATGTGCTGTATCGGCATAATTTCTCGAGGAACGGACCATGACCGCCATCCACTACACAGAAAGAACATGCTCCTCTGTTTAAATAACGTGCTATCAGAAAGTCATATTACAGTCTGTATAAAAAAAAGTCATATATAGTATGTTGACAAAAGTCAAAGTATAGTACGTCTGAAAAAAGCCAGTCAAGTGGTGTTTTTTGACATACGAAACTATGACTTTGTTAAAATTTCCACATCACACATTCAGTAGGCCGACTCACAAGCCATGGTTATATTTTAGAAATGTATGGGATGCTGGTTAGAAGCACACACACACACACACACACACACACACACACACACACACACACACACACACACACACACACACACACACACACACACACACACACACACACACACACACACACACACACACACACACACACACACACACACACACGGCCTGTCCCCTTTCTCGGTCTCTTTCCCTATCCCCTAACTTCCTTACTCATCCTATCTACTGCCCTGCCTCAACATATCCTCCCTGCTTTAACCTGGTATTGAACCCTGCACCTGCATCATGCCATTGTTTGGCAACAACCTCTACACTAACTCTGCTACTCTTTCAACTGTTCTCTCACTGTTTTTGGCATTCTCGCTGCCGTTTTATTTCAATATACAACTTAAAAGTCCTCGTGCGTGAGGATTGAACCCGCAACCCTGTGTTCTCCAAACCACCATTGTATCTCTCTGAGCCAACCTGCCTGCTCCTCTTTGGACCGTTCTCCCGCTGTTTTTGACATCTTCAATTTTGTGAGAGATTAGAAGTCTGCACACCTCACTGAACGCACAACCCTTGACACTTTATCTGTTTTACAAAAGAGCCATCCAATCTTATGTTATCTTAACCCGTATATGTGTGTTTTCGAGCTTATTTGAGTGTTTCGCTTTAACTGTTAAACCTAAAAATTAAACGCAGCTTGCGAGTCGGCCTACTGAATATGTGATGTAGGAATTTTGACAAAGTTGTGGAATAAAAGTAATAGTTACTTATGTTGCAATAGTACTTGTGTCAAAAAATGCCACTTGACTAGGACATTTTTGGCATGTTATGCTATTGACTTTTTTCACCATACTACATTTACATTTGTATAGCTAATTCCGACATATTTTACTTTGACTTTAATGGATGTTTTACTTTTAAATATTTTTTTTACACATACTGTACTACAACTTTTGTTAAAACTTTCCAACAGTACATACTCGTTTTTTTTTATTACTTTTTGTGACATACTATAACGTTTTTCGACACACTATACAATTACTTTTTTGACATATTTCACTATGACTTAATGATTTTTTCCACATAACCTTTATTATTTACAATACATTATTCATATAACCTTTGTATACATTTTCCCAACAGTACATACTATTCTATGATTTTTGGTACTTTTTCTAACATACTATACTATCATTTATTTGGACATACTATCCTTTGACTTGTTTTGACATGCTATACTATCACTTTTCCGACATATTATACTATGACTTTTTTTTTTACTTTTCCCAACATGCTATATTATGGCTCATTTTGACATACTATACTGTGACTTTGACAGAATATACAATTATTTTTTTACATTTTATACACGCCATGTTGGATTTATTCTTTTGTATTGTAACAGATTGCTCTCAGTCAATCACAAATGGTAATAAACCTCAAATCTAAGTATTTAACAAAAGTGTCTTGTGGCTTCCTCAGGAGAATATACATGTATGCCGAATGATTAGGCAACCAAATGAATAACAAAAATGTTCCCATCTTGCTTGTTTTTTTAACGTTTCTTAGAGTATGAATAAAACTCAAAATGAACACATAAACACTTATATGTATATTTCAAGAAATATTCAGTGACCAATATAGCCAACCACCGTTTCTCGATCTGTTGATGATCAACTTTTAATGCGGCAGCAACCAAAGCCTCCCAGATGCTGTTCAAACAGGTGGACTGTCTTCCCTCGGTGTAAATCTTACATTTAACAAGGACCCGCGAGTTCCCAATGGGGTTTAGGTCAGGTGAGGAAGGGGCCGTGTCAGTATTCTGTCATCTTTAAGGCCTTTGCTGGCTAGCCACAAAGTTGAGTACGTGGCTGCATGTGATGAAGCATTTAAAAGAAAATTGCCTTCTTGAAGGAGATAAAACTTTTCCTGTCCCACTGCTTGAAGAAAGTATCTTTTAAAAACTGGCAGTAGTTTTGGGAGTTGACTTTTCATCTTTAACCCAAAAAGGTCCAACCTGCTCATCCTTATTAATAGCAACCCGTACCAGTACCCGACCTTCACCTTGCCGGTGTCTGACTCTAACTCGAGATCCGTGGCTGGATCTCTAATGGACACAGAGCTCGAGTTAGAGTCAGACACCGAGAGATTGATGGATCCCTCCATCCATCTGGTCCATGAAGAGTCACTCCCATTTCATCTGTCTTCAGATATTTCTCGGCCCAGTCTTGACGTTTCAACCTCTCCAGGTAGGTTGCATTTCTGGAATACGGCGGCGCTGGAGTTTAATGGGTTCCCGGTAACACGTTTAATTCTATAATTAAGTCTCTAGCAGTTAATCTGCATCTTTTTTTCCTCCACACGTTTCTTGCGACCCGGTTGACTGTTTGCAAAAAAAAGTTTGATTGTTCGGTGATCGCGCCTCAATATCTTTGCTGCATCCCTCTGAAAGGCATTTTACAATTTGTAACTTCTCTTTTCAGAGTCTGGTTTAGTCTCATTTTGTCTGAGGTAAAGAGGCTGCCTAATAATTATGCACACCAAGATATACGGTGTTGATTACTTTGGGACACACCCTCCCTCATTAAATAAATACACATAACCTGATAATGCTTAAATTAAATTAATGTTTATGGAATTGGATGATATGCCTGGAAATGACAATAAGGTCAAAATACTCACATGCCTAATAATTGTGCACACAGTGTACTATGATTTTTTGTGACTATACTATTACTTTTTTTTAAACTTTTCCCAACATACTATACTGTGATTTTTTTGGACAGACTATACTATGACTTTACTTTTTCCGACATACTATGCCATGACTTTTTTATGACTTGTTTTGACATACTATACTATGATTTTTTGGACTACTAAAGGTTCTTTTACTTTTTCAAACATACTATACTAGGACTTCTTTTTCAAACTTTTTTGAGATATTATAATATGCCTTTTTTTTCTTCACTTTTCCAACTAATACTTTTCAACATACTATGACATTTTTGGGACATTTTCACTTTATCTTGATTTCTCACATACTATATTGTTACTTTTTATGACCTGTTTTGACATACTATATTATTACTTTTTTGACTTTTTTTTTTCTCACTTTTTCCAACATACTATGTCTTTTTTATGACTTGTATGGACTTACTATACTATAATTTTTAGGAAATACTATAAGTTCTTTTACTTTTTATCTTTTTGAATCACTTTATACAACATACAGTACTAAGACTTTGACAAAATATACTATGACTTTTTTTGACAGCCAGCCAGCCTCAAGAAATATAAATAAAGGGGAGTAGGCCTACACGTACCTGAACATTATACTCAAATACAGTACCAAAGTTTTTGTACATTACTGCATTACAACCCTACAGAGACTGGAGCAGTGCATTTGCATAGCTACCTGATTCCAGCAGCTTCTTTTTCACCGGGCCCCTGTCCTGGACGCTGTTTAGTGCTAGCGGCATCCTGCAGACAGGAGGCGTCGCGGCCAGCAGTTTGTAGTTCAGGCCAATCACGAGCGAGCAGAATGGGCTGACGTCCACAAAGTCGCAGCAGAGGATGTTGACCCCGCCGGCCTGCCGTCCCGGCTGCTGCTCGCCCACCCAGCGGAGCAGAAGGGATAGAGCCCTTGTCGTCATCATCCTCATGTCCTGCAGGGGATGAAGGAGGACGTACGCAGCGTCTTCTGTCAGGTTCAGACCGCTGACGTAAAAACCAGCTGGAAAACAAACCGTCAGGAAACCAAATCAGTTTATAAGAGGGGGGTCAAACGCAACTTCACTAAGGGTCACTCTGGAAAAGAGAATCACATCAAGGGCCAGACATGTGGAGTTTAATGACGTGCTTTTGAATTTAATTAAAAGAGTCAAATATCTTGGACTGTAACGTTGCATGGCTCATACACAGTCTTCTCGCTTACAGCCCAAAAAAAGTCAGCAAAAAATTAAAAAGTAAACAGACGAAATACTAGATTCTGGATGAAAGTTTACTTTTTTTTAAACGCCAAATGTTCCATTGGCCAGACCAAAGTGATCTGTGTGTTTGGCCGTCGTGAACTGAACTATCATCGCAGCACGTCCAGTCTGAACTACCACTTGATGGCCAAGAACACAACGGATGCCAATCCCCCCCAAACTATGAAAAAAGTGCAATTTATAGTCTGGAAAATACAGTACACAACATTGATGGCCAGCTTATCCACCTGTTAGGTAAAGTAGCCACTAAGGTGGCATCCACAGATACAGGTAAGCTTAAGGATTCAATTGTTTAACATCAAAACATGATGTGTAAATATGTCAATTATTTTAATAGCTTAACGTACAGCACACACTCCCTTTGTTCTCTGGAGGCATCGACCACACAGCTGACAGGTTAGGATCTCCCTGTCGATACACGTGTTAGAAAGAGGTCTGCTAATGTTTTAAAGACCAAGCTGACCACGCAGACATTCTGGCTCTGCTTTGGATGCCATCAGCGGGATCTCTGGTTGTAATCAGTATGCCTGGCTGTCCGACTGGCCAGTTGATACCAACAAAGAGGCCAAAACTCAGACATTCAGACACAGAACGAAAATTTCAAAAGGGGAAAGTACTGTGTTTAGCATTGTTAAGATAGTATTCCATCGGAGCATGTTCCCCTAATATCTGATGACATATTGTGGGCATTTTTGGAATTAATACAATACATTGCCTATTTCACCTTCTATTACAGTACTGGAGTAAATGTACATTCCAACACTGTTTATATTAGGATTTATTTTATTTAAAAGGAGGGATTTAATCCAATTATATGTGAGTACTTTTTACCCCTCGTTTGTTTAACAGCTATAAAGACTGATTGCTTACAAGTTAACTTAACCCACCTGTTGTCCTCAGGTCAAATTTGACACAATTACAAAACATTTCTATATCAGAAATATGGCAAAAGAACGTTGGAAAAAGTGACCAAAAAATTTCCAAAATATTTGAAAAAGCGACAACATTGCTAGAAACGTTTAATTGGAATAAAAATGACGTCGAGAATAGTGTAGAAAAACAACAAAATGTTGAAATTTCAACCCAAAGTTTCAATTTCAAAGTTGCAGTCGACGGGAAGACAACACGAGGGTTACAGACCTCTGCTATGCTGCTTTATTATAGACAAAAGTAGCCAACGTTATAAGAAGTTAAATTTCCTTCGGCGTTATGTACTTCATCTTTACAATCCCATTTACATATTGATACATGAATATTAATGATCCAGTAAAACATTCTGCACAATTACCTTTTGTACTTTTTAAATATTTTCAGTGCATTTTATTGCTGATGAGTCTCTCCTTTAACTTGTAACGAAGCGTTTTTGTAGTCTAACATTGCCCATCTTATTTCAGTCCACCTGCGTACCTGGCCTTCCCCGGTGCTGCTGGTCCTCCAGGTAGGCAATCACCTTCTCGGGGTCAGCGCTGTCTGCGTACCTGAAGACACAGCCCCCCCCCGCATTTCAATTACTTTTTATCTGATCATGGTTAACTCTATGTCCCACAAGGTGGGGGAATTTGTCTTGGGCACTTGACCCAACATGTACAACACGATACAAATCCCATACAACTAGTATTGGGCATTGAGAACCGGTTTCAACTTGGAATCGCCTCAAAAAACATTTTGGGAAATTTTGTGTTTTGCATCCGATCATTGTTTGCAAATTTAATATGCTAAGGCTGGGCAATATATCGATATTCTATCAACATCTATATATGAGACTAAATGTTGTCTTCAATTTTGGATAAAGTGATATGTTTTGAAGGCTGCATTTCAGTGAAGTGATGTCATTTTCTGAACACACCAGAATGTTCTAGCTTTTCTATTAATTGCCTTTATCCACTTAGTCAGAATATCCACATTGGTGATTATTCATCAAAACCCACTGTGTTCATATTTCCACAGTATCAACATTGAGGTATTTTGTCAAAAATATTGTGATATTTGATTTTTTGCCACATCGCCCAGCTCTGTAATGTGCTCAGGTATTCTACCACCAGCAGGTGTGTGTTGTGTTGCAGCTTGAGTGTGAATGAACACCAAAGCAAAGTTGTTGCTGTGAAAAGTTTTTTTTAGCCAAAATTAGCAAAAATGTGTTTGATTTTGTTGCATAAGGATACAAAGACAGTGTGAAACGCATATATCTTTATATTACAACTATTAGAGACATCCCCATTGTGTCATTTACCTGTAAGGTATTCCAGTCCACAGCTCAGGGTGCTGCAGCACCATCTGCTGGTTGCCATAGGAAACAACAACCTGCTGGCCTCTGGACCAACAGGAACGTAGAGTGGGAATGTCCTGAATGTAAACACAAGTGCACAGTAAATATTCCAAATCTTTAAAACCACTTTTTATTTTTTATTTACTCAATTGTTAACTCTGATTCATCCAAGCAGTCCAAAATCAAAAAATAAGAAGAAGAAAACGGCACAATCCTCACGTTTGAGAAGCTGGAAGCAGCACATGTTTGACATGTTGGCTTATGAAATGATTGCGGATTAATTCCCTTTGATCTACTCAAATGGATTCACATCAGAATGTCTGACGTTCTTCCGGCAGAGTTACCTGTGAGGAGCAGAGTTTCTTTCCGAACAGCGTGATGATGTACTCAGTGAGGTGGACGTGATCTTCGTCGGTCAGCGAATCGAAATGCGAGCAGGAAATGACTACGATCTCTTTCGGATGAGCGTCCAACCAGGAAGCCAGTTCATCCAGAGCCTCCTGTAAACACACACACACACACGTTTTGCATGAAGTTGTTTCTCAGTACTCTTTATCTACGACATTTCATTTCCGGGGTTGTTCACGTGCCGCCTAATATTCCGCCTGACGTCCAACACCTTCCTGTCTCTGTGTTGGCGTTCTAACCTCCGTCCTCGTCCTCTGACAGCGATCTAACCTCCGCCCCCGTCCTCTGTCTCTGTGTTGGCGTTCTAACCTCCGTCCTCTGTCAGCGATCTAACCTCCGCCCCAGTCCTCTGACAGCGATCTAACCTCCGTCCTCGTCCTCTGACAGCGATCTAACCTCCGCCCCCGTCCTCTGTCTCTGTGTTCGCGTTCTAACCTCCGTCCTCCGACAGCGATCTAACCTCCGCCCCCGTCCTCTGTCTCTGTGTTGGCGTTCTAACCTCCGTCCTCCGACAGCGATCTAACCTCCGCCCCCGTCCTCTGTCTCTGTGTTGGCGTTCTAACCTGCGGCTGATTTCTGAGGACTACCTGGTCCTCAGATCTCTGCAGGGTAAACCCAGACAGCTAGCTAGACTATCTGTCCAATCGGAGTAGTCATCTTTTGCAGCAGTACGGTGTCATTGTTGCCACTCAGTCTTCATCTAAATATATACAAAAATGGCACAATAATGAATTCAGTATTTATTTAGTATTGAGAAGTTAATATTAACTTGATTAGACTTAGCTTTAGGGGGGGGGGCCTCTTGCTTACCCAATAGAGTATGCACCCATAGGCTTAGTCCTTTGCAGGACTGGGTTTGAATCCGAACTGAGGCCCTTTGCTGCGTGTCACCCTCTCTTTCTCCCCCCTTTAATGTGCATCACTATCAAATAAAAGGGAAACCCCCCCCTAAAAAATGTAGCTTTAGAGCAGTATATTCTGCTCCCATAATGACGTAAATGAAAATCTGAATTGGCCACTCAAAAGTAAATGCAGCTTGGGCTTTAGTGTATTTGTACCCTCACAGCATAACTAATGTCTACCAAAGACTTAATTTATAGAACAGCCCCGGTACCGCTCCAGGTCTTGCCAGACGTCCCATCTGCTTACAAGACAATTGTGATTGGTTTAAAGAAATGCCAATAAACCAGAGCACGTTTTTCTCCCAACCACGAATGCTGTGTGGACTAGCCAGACTCCTCAGCGCTGTGGAGGAAGGTCTGGACATGCGAGACTACTTCTCAGTAGCTGCTGTAACTTAAGTCTTTTATTGCGGTTGTGTGTCTGTGGTTCAATGTAAATCCCATTTAAACTCACACTTTTACAGAGTGTGCGTACCTTCACAGTCATAAGTGTGTAGATGCCGTGGGCAAAGAATAATGTGCTGCCTCCTGCTTGCTTCCTGGCGATCCGCAGGTCCAAGAAACGGATACCAAGATCACACTGATCTCTGAGGGCCGATTGCTACACACACACACACACACACACACACACAAAAGAAAGCATATCAATAATAATGATTTCCCTGCCCCTGACTAGGGGCTCGATTGACCATTAGGTACATGTGTGCCCCCTACCTGTGTGGTGGCCCAGCGGTAGATACAGGGTCGGGTCCAGCAGGGGAACAGCCTGTCGATGACTCGGAGGATACAGGGCTGTGATCTCAGGACCGGAGAGGAGACATCCAGACAGAAAGACATGCTGTCATGGCTCCCTGTGGTGAGAGGTGGACAGCAGTCAGCAAGGGTGTAACTTTGGGTTCAACATTAGGGGGGTTGAGTTCTCCACCTAGCTGGCGAGAACTTTTTTTTCAACACAAAGGGAGAAAAATTATAACCGGGGGGGGGGGGGG
>NC_048430.1:11929907-11942244 GCF_013103735.1 Etheostoma cragini
CCCCCCCCCCCTCCTTTAGTTGCTAGTAGCCAAGGAGGACCCGGGGGACTAAAACAACATGATGGACTCTTCAGAAGAGATCATTATCTTCACTCGAGTTTCTGTGTGGGAAAGTCCACGGCTTGAATGTAACGGACGTTCATTAATATCAAAACGTTAAGCAGCAAAGATTTAATCTGCTGTATTGTTGAAAACATCAGACGTTTCGGGATGTTTTTTTTTGAGGAATTATGCACATTTAAACAACAAACATATAAGCATTTTTAACTCAGTTTTCATTAGTGGGAGGGTTGTAACCCCCCCCCCCCCCCCCCAAATAAATGGATAAAAGTAGTATTTGGGTGGAATCAACCTCTAAAACGTAAACTAATACTACTGTATGACTCCTGTAGGGGGAAGCATTAGGAGCTAAGCCCCCCCTTAAGGTCTGATCCTAGAGCCGCACCTGCGCTGATGCCCGAACCAAACGGGCACGTGGGTTGTTGTATTTACCTGCCCGACATGGCGTTTTAACGTTAGGTTCCCCGGACGACCCTTATTTTTTAACCCTGCTTGTCCAAAATGAAAGCCCAGTTTGCCCGACTTCCTCTCAGTCTCCCCGGTGTTTCGGTTTCACCCGTGGGCTTTAAACGTAGTTTTTACCCAGGTTTAACCTGTAGTTTTTACCCAGGTTTAACCTGTAGGTTTTACCCGCAGGTTTTAACCCGTAGTTTTTACCCAGGTTTAACCCGTAGTTTATACCCAGGTTTAACCCGTAGGTTTTCCCCAGGTTTAAACCGTGGGTTTTCCCCGTAGGTCTTACCGGGTATGGCCAGGTTCCACAGCGGGACATCCAGCAGACGCTCGGGCAGACGCGACATCCAGTCCGGGTTCCCTCCGACCTGTAACGTTAACATTAACCGCTCTTCGTCTTCCATGTTCCTCACCGTAAACAATTTGCTGTTGTACTTCTTCGCTATTCAACTAACGTCAAACATTTACTGCTTTCACGAAGAAAGTTCTTTGCTTTTTTTACAATTGCTTCCGTCTAGCTGAGCGTCTAACAAGCTAACAGCTAAACCAAGCTAGCACTTCCTGTGACGTTCTTCAAAATAAAAACGTACGTAACGCGACGGAAGTTGTTTTTTTAAACACTTTTTTTTTAATCATAAAACGGAATCAAGTGGTATCACGTCATCAATTTTAACTGTATAGTGTTTAAATATTCATATTATTATTTTAAGCAGTTTGGTTATTTGGGACTTCCTTTACTCAAGAATAATAGCCATTCTTGTCAGAAACTACAGGCACATGCGTAGATTTCAAGTCAAATCGTTGCTTTAACTGTACTCAAACTGATCATGCTTAGGGACTGTTCTTTTTTTTTATTTAAGGGACAACCGGAGGAGTTTTGGGCTCTAAAGTCAAAATAGACTTGACCCTCCCTTTGCCAACAATTCATTTTTCTATGACCCTCTTAAGTGATTGGGAAAATGACCCTCCTCAACAATTTATTGAAGCTTTTTGTTCTGCCATTGTTTTTTTCCAACAATGACATACAAGAATTAACATCTTAGATCTCATCACACTCCACTGTTATGGGGCCATTTCACTACATTTACTCAGTAAAATTGTTATGGAAACATAATTACTGCACACTTCCTGCATCACTGCATTACTTCAAATACTAACTTCTAGTACACTAGTATTCGTATGAAATAAAATGAAACATGGAGACCATTCAAAAGAGCACACTGGGTAACTAATTCAACATGTGTACTGGTTGCTATGGACCCGTCACTAGGCTTCCTCAGTCGTTGTATATTTTAGCACATAGGTAAATCTGCCGAAGCAGCTTTTCCACCGTTTTAGACACAGATATGGATATAATAACCGCCTAAAATGTGAAAAAGAGACACAAACCCACTACAAAGACGCCAACATTTTTTTGGCAGTGGCATCATATCTCCGAATATGCCTAAAACCGATGATAAAAGATATATCTATTTAACTTTCACTTTAGTCCCCCCCCCCAAAAAAATAAAAGACCTTCAGATATCTCGTCATGATATAATCTTTAATCCCTATACATATATTTCCCTCTGTAACATTGCACATTATCGTTATCATCAGTTTTGGACAGAACAGACAGATGGCGTATTTTGGTCAGATCACAATTAAATTAATAAAAATAATTAAATAATAGAAAAATTTCTTCTTCACACAATCACATATAAAGTTCTACATATTGAATACAACAATGTAACAGGACGGTTAAACCATTGTTTCTGTACAAATAGATTTTCACATTTGTTTTCACATTTTTCACATACTTTACGATATTACTGCACTTCTGGCCATTATACAGAAAAGCAAAAGGTTACCGATGTAACCCCGGTTCTCTGAGTCTTTAAGGGTTAGGTAAGTTTCTCCAAACATCGGTCAAATCATATTTAGTTTGGGTTGTTTTTTTGGAGTAGTGGTTTTATTTCCTGCAGCAGGAAACTCAAATAGTTCAATCACTATAAACAGTAAAATGGTATTTGTCTCGATAAGTTATTTTTCTCTCACATTCATGATGATGCTGGGGAACAATATGCTGTATATGTTATAAAGCCAACAAACTGCACATTTTTGCTGCAGTGACAAATGAAATCAGTTGACCTAAACAACCACTCTGGTAAACAACAAGTTAAGGGCTGGGTTTCTCTCAAAAAGCACCATATGACTACGGAAAAGATGCCAAGTCCATGTCCATAGTAATGCAGATAAAAGTTCAAATGTTGGTTTTGAGATTTCCTATATTCCATTTTTATTTTTCCCATATTTTCTATACTGATGTGTCGATAGTAGAAACATGTATGGAGCTCTAACCTAGAACAGGACACATGAATTCCCCCAGTCTGGGATTAATAAAGTCTATCTTATTTTAGAAGTTCTAATCAATTATTGTCATTGGTCCTGTATTATGTGAGTCAGTAGCGATGAAACAAGCCACAGAAACAACTGGATAGAAACTAAATAAAACTATAAAAAGACGTTTTGGGTCGTCTTTCCACTTTTTCAACCATCGCAACTCTAGTTTTGGTTGAAATAAACACATGGTCAAAAGTATTTGTTTTTTTAAATGGAGTCTGTTGGGTTTAGGGTTGGCGACCTTAGAGCTGTTTCTGGTTAAACAGAAAAGTCTTAAAGAAGCTTTAAAGGTCTATCTCTGTGGAGATTATTTCCATAATGTTAAGTCAGACACTTAGAATAATTACCTGAATCTGTCAGTGGCAAAAATAAAAACTTGATGATGCACATTTTCCCCATAGGTCTGTAGGGTTACGTTGCAGCCCGGTCTATGGCTGCGTCCCAGAAAGTAGGGTCCGGGTTGAAAAAATTGGTAGTTACCCTTTAAGAGTCTACATGAGACCAACACCGCTGTCACAGTTTCCGTCTAAATTTAACAACACACAATTCTGAACCAAATTTTCAGAAAATCCACCAAAAACAGCCAAATGAGTGTGCTTTGACGTCCTCTACTGGTAAAAAAGTATTAGGAGTTGGGCATATTCAGATAAACTGTTGGTGTTGCTACTTCTCCAGTCTGTAACAATTAAACCATTGAAGAAGAACATTGACCTAGAAAACCCTGGTCAACCCAGATAGAACTTAAAGCTATAGTGTGTCATTTTCTGTCGCCGCCCAACGGGAATTCTCATCAAAGAGAACAATGATACACTCGACTCACGATACGAGTGTAAAGTTCACGACACGATTTTCTTACGATTTTTCTTCACCGAATGAGCTGTTAAAAAATATGACCTTATTTACATAACCTGCAAAACAATGGTCAAAAGTGACACTGAAATTGTATTTCATGTTAGGCCATATTAAACATTACACGTCATTTTTGGTTGTAATTTTTTCGCATTTAAATCAACGTAACCGTTCCAGGACGCATTGTTACATCCCTACACGATTCTTAGTAAAGTGAAAAGAAATGGTTCATATTAAATCTGCATTACTGTGCACCTGGCCTAGATTAGTCAAAAGCTGCACATGGGAAAAACCAAGCCCCTGGTCATACAGTTTTCAACACAGATGCACACACACATTCCCATGCATCCTCAACCTTTCACACACATCCAGGGTCCAAAATTCCCTTTTTTGTTCAGCCAAATGACGAATGGTGAATGTTCAAATTTTACCAGCCACTCAATAGATTTACTAAGAATTGCTTAAGGGAACCCAACATGTCAAGCCCTGTAAGGGTTTTATAAGTTTCCTTTTCATTTTTACTTATTTTGTCATACAGTACATGTCACGCTGTTGTTGTCTTAATAAATCAAATCAAAAAAGTCAATATTCACATTGTTTTTTGGCTGGTGAGTGAAGCAAATCTACAAGCCACGCGCTTACTTTAGCAGCATTTGGCTGGTAGGTGGTTCTAAGTTTGTAACCCTGCACACAACCACACAGCACATCCACACACCTACAACGTGCACTGCACTACCCCCCCCCCCACACACACACACACACACACACAAACAGAAGCTGGACATACACAACAGGGGGTGCTACTCATGTCGCTTATGTGATAGCTACTCGACTCCTCGGCTGAACCAGATATTGGTCCGTCCCTCCTCGGTGAAGGCCGTCTCAAAGCTCTAATGCCCCGAGCATCGAGGAGGGATCCCCTAAGAGAGAGGGATCAGTGAGGAGGGATCCCTGAGGAGCAATAGACAAGGACACACGAGAGCAGCCTTCCCGGAAGTCTTGCAGCTGAAGGAGTTACTAACTCCTCCCAAGCAGCCAACAAACTCATGTGATGCTTCAGAGGAAAGGACATCTCATCTCTCTTAAACACATTTCCTCAGTTCCTCTCTCCTCCTGTGAAGGGAGACAAGTGGAGGAGTCGAGGAGGTAACTTAAGCAACATGAGAAGCATCTACGGTGTCCATTTTGTGTCTAGTTACACCCAGGAGTCGGGGGAGCCGGTGAACTTGTTCGCCCTGTTTGAAGGCCGCCGTGTGGTGGAGTAGAAGTCCACGTAGTTGGTGTTAGTGTTGGCTTTGAACTGGAGCGACTGGCCGGCGTAGCCGTCGGGGGAGGATGGGGTCAGGTGCACCGGCTCGTCCTCGTAGTGCTCCTCGCCGTAGCCCCGCGGGGACGACAGGTAGATACGGTAGCTGTTGTAATTCTTCCCGTCGGGTTCGTCGTAAAATGGCTCTGTGTGCTGGGAGGGGAACAATAAATGCCTTTGTGTTTATTTTATTTGTATCGGGTTTTTTCGAATGTACATTCTTTCACCCCCTAGTCACCAAAGTAAATATTTGACCCATTTGTCACAGGCCACATAACTCCAGAACATTCTGACACCAACATTTTTCCGACGGACACCTTAGGAGAAAATGTACTTGGTTTGAGACCTGTTTTTGTCTCAGGACCAAACTCTCGCGAGATCTGGCGACACAGAGACGCCAATGTCAGCTAACCTTCGTGAACGAATGATTTCCTGTAGCGGTTCGTGCGGCAACGAAGCTGTCAGAGCCTCTTAGAGAAGCTGCTCCTCTGGATTTATAGTGTCAAATCACAACAGGAGTTATCTCGGGATACTTTACAGATTAGGTCTACACCACACTCCATAGTTTAGAAAGACCCAACATTGGACCCCCAGAGTCCAAAACCTTTTCAGTTTCTTATCAACTTAAGGCCATTTTATGGTTGTGCATTGAATCAACAGCAAACGCTCTGATTGGACCTTCTGCACAACCATAAAACAGACTTTAGAAAAAAAGGTCTTACCTGGGACCTTCTCAAATCCTCTCCCGACTGGGAAGAATATGTCTGAATGAAATACGGAGTTTTCTTCTCAGACCCTGAAGTGGAGGAAACAGAAAGAAGGAAAACATAAGCCCAAACACAGGTGGAAATATGACTTTTCAACAGTGGTGGAAGAAGTATTCAGATCCAGCCTACTTCAGTAAAAGTACTAATACCTAAGTTAAAGTAAAAGTAAGTAAAAGTATGTAAGTATCATCAGGGAAATGTATTTAAAAGTATTAAAAGTAAAGAAGTCTCCTCTAAAGGATCCAACCAGCTGTGTGTTTAATGGTCTATTGTACTTTATAATAAAACCTAAGATTTTATAAACAGCATGTGTTTTGTGTGAAGAATTCTTAATGTGTAAAGTAACTAAAGCTGTCAGATGAATGTAGTAAAAAGTACAATATTTCTCTCTGAAATGTAGTGGACTAGAAGTAGAAAGTACATTACTGGAGGAAATGTACTTTACATTCCACCGCTGCTTTTCAACAGGTCATAATTTGGTGTTACTCTGGTAGCGAGTTTGCATGTTAATAACTACAGATCCCATGAGTCAGTGGTTACATAAGAGTGTATAGATCCCGGAGGGATGTCACTTCATACAAGCGAATCAACACGAACCTGCGAACGGCTGTTTGTGTAAACTGTTGTCTCCGTAATACGTGTCGAGTTGCATAGATGACTGCGCTCTCTGATAGTTTGAACTGTGTCTTCTTATCCCGAGCATCGCCGGCGAGGAGGTCGCGCTGCCACCTGAGGGGCGGGGCAAATACAGACAAAAACGACTATGAGCAAAACAGTCATCCAATCTGTTATTGTGTTACTTATGGAAGGAACTATAGTGAAGGTGAATGATTCCCCTTTTTCTTGGGAACACGCTGGAACCCCTTCAAGGACCCCTGGGGGTCCCCGAACTCCACTTTGAGAACCACTCCCTAAGGGTCCCGGACCCCCTGTTGAAGACCTCCGCTGAAACCTTTAACATAATACACATACATACACATACTCAAAAAATAAATAAATAACTTAATAGCTTGCTGAAGTTTTGAAATGTTACACCTAGTTTAGCAAGATGAAAAACTGATTTTGATTTTGTAATTATGAACAATGCAAAGACTGAGATGGCTGTTCACATGTGAAACATACCAATTAGCCAATTATCATGACAAAGCATGGGAGAAGAGAAAAAAAAAAGCTCTTTGATGATTTGTAGATATTTGTGTGTGTGCATGTGTGTGTGTGTATATATATATATATATATATATAGGGGCTTCAGGGTGCCCGAGGGGGTCTTAAAACTCTTTAAAATGTCTTATATATAATATTGAAAAATAAGGCCTTAAAAGTCTTACATTTCTTTAGAAAATCTTAAATTTCATTCACAAAAGTCAAACATTTATATCCTACAATCCTTTTCTGGTATAGTATTACATTCTACAGTTTTTGTAAGTCTTTATTTTGATAGGACAACAGAAGACATGAAAGGGGAGAGAGAGGGGGGAATGACATGCAGCAAAGGGCCGCAGGCCGGAGTCAAACCTGTGGCTGCTGCGTCTAGGGCTAATCTCCTAAATGCCGGCATGCTGACATCGCAGCATACACAAATGCAGTTTTGACCTCACCCAGCTTCCCAAATAAGATAAGTCTTTTATTGTCTCCTATTGGAGAAATTCGTCTCACCTGATTGGATGACTGGGGACATCTGCAGCGGGCCGGTGGGCAGGGTCGGCTGGGAAAGGTAGCGGTCTCGCTCCAGCGTGGAGACAGGAGTGACGAAGTGAGTATAGTTCCAGCCATCCTGCACACACACAGTTCATCAGTCCATTTAGAAATACTCACACATGCATAACAAATGATATGCATTTTAGTGCAGGGACTCAAAACTACCAACTGCTATGGGTTGTTTATAAAAAAAAAGAAAAAGAAAGATAATAAGTTAAAGCATAATTTTGTTTGTTTTTTCAACCTGGACCCTGTATTTCCCATGTTTTTGTGTGTAACTGACTGATGGGAACAGCATTCTTTGACATTGGTCCAGTAATTAACAAGACAACTGCAGTCAGCGAAACAAGTTACAATGTAAGTTATTAGGCAATTGGCAACTTTCTATTTACGTCAATAACAGTGCTTGTTTTGCCGCTGACAGGCTCATATTGTTATTCTAAGGGTCTGGTAACATTTCTGTTAAAGAGTATGATCATTTTTAATATAAAAACATCCGTGAAATTGCATTCGCTAAAGCCACCAGACTCCATCTAACATTGTAAAATGCACTTCATTCAAAGTCGACAGAAATAAAATTTAAAAAAAACTACAAAAAGACGTTTTGGGTCGTCTTTCCACTTTTCCAACCGTGACCGTAACTCTAGTTCTGGTTGAAATAAACACAGTTTACCGATTTGCATGTGAAAATATGTTGGCTCTGGACACCCTAAAAGTGCTATTTTTTTAAATGGAGTCTGGTGGGTTAAGCACTACCAACCTCAGAGCTGTTTCTGGTTAGTCCTAAAAAGGTTTTAAAAAGTTATAACTCTGTTGGGATCCTTCCCATAATGTTGTCAGACACTTATATTGTAATAATAATAATATAATAATATAATAATCTGAGCCTGTCAGTGGCAAATAAAGCAAATTGACGATGCACATTTGCCCCATAGGGTTACACTGCAGCCGGTCTGTGACTGTCGGTTACAGCGTTTACGCTTAATACTGGACCAATGTCAAAGATTGCTGTTCCTGTAAGTCACTTCTAAAAAACAGACAAATATAAAGGGTTTATCTTGCTTTCTAGATGTTCTTGCCGGTACCGACCTGTTTGTAGAGGTTCCTCAGCTCTCTGTACTGCCACAGCGTGTTCAACACCTGCGCTGCCGCCTTCACGACCTTCGTTGAGTACCTGCCGAATCAAGACGCACACCACATGTTACCACATGAAGTTGTTTCACACAGCACAAAACTTTAATGTCATCAAGATATCACTAAAGTAGCTTTTTTGGAGGAAATGGCTCAAAAGTCACCGGAAGTCCTTCTTCAGTTTTTTTTTTTTTTTTTTTAAATATCGCAATATCAACTTGTGCTATTAACAGATCGCAAAAGGCTGCAACATATTGCGCAAGACATTCAGAGATTTTCTGTGATAGTTGAAAGGTAAATATCAGCAGAAAAATAATAGTTATTACGTGCAATATGTTTTTTACCACGGGGTGAGGGCAATAGGCCTACTTTATGTGCAATGTATTGCTGTGACTGCTACTGGTGCTGTATTGTTTTGTTTATGACTTTCAAGGTTTTATTCATGTGTGCAGCTTACAGTCCAAAACAAATGTGTCAAACTCGAGGCCCGTGGGCTAAATCCAGCCCCCCGCCTACTAAATTTTGGCCTGCCTAGTTGTGCGCAAAACCGATGGAAAAAAGTGTTTTCAATCTGTAATCGTGAGACACTCAGCAGAATTTGGCAGATTTGCGACTTTGAGACTGTGCATATTCAGGCTGTAAAACAGGTTGCTGTGAGTTGCCTGTGCGGCAGCTGCTTTTTAAAAATGTCATCGATGTCTTGCTTGATTTGCTCTCACTCTATGATGGCTCATATCATTTTTTGCCGAGTCTTTCAGAGCTTTATGTTGACCAAACTGCCTGAGGGGACAATAAAGTGTATTGTATTGTAAAATGTGATTTCTAAAAAAAGTCAAAGCTAACATGATTTGCAGAGGCTTGATGAAGCTTATTAAAAAGTAGTCAACGTTCCATTTCCGTGATTGTTCCGGTGCCGCCGGAAATTGCGGCAGATGACTATGGTTACCTGGTCCTCAGATCTCTGCAGGGTAAATCCAGACAGCTAGCTAGACTATCTGTCCAATCTGAGGACTATGGTTACCTGGTCCCCAGATCTCTGCAGGGTAAATCCAGACAGCTAGCTAGACTATCTGTCCACTCTGAGTTTTCTGTTGACGACTAAAACTACTTCTGAACATGTCCCACCAAAACAACTTCCTTCCCGAGACTATTTTGCAGAGGCCCCGTAGCTCTGTCCATCGCTTAGCGCCACCCAAGAAGACTGTGATTGGTTTAAAGAAATGCCAATAAACCAGAGCACGTTTTTCTCCCATCCAGGTATGCTGTGTGGACTAGCCAGATCTTCCTCTTCATTGCTGTTGAGGAAGGTCTGGCTAGTCCACACAGCAATGCACGACTACTAAAAAAGTCAAAGCTGACGTGTTTTGCAGCGACTTGATGAACAACCCGATGAACTCTGTGAAAAGATTTCCCCGTGAGGTTTCTTTGCCGTTTCGTACCCTTTCCCCCGTCCTTTGCTGATGTCCACCAGCTTCTCGATGCCTCCGCTGTCGGCCAGAGCTTTAGCGTTCTCCATGTTGCGGCTGGTGACCTCGTGCAGCGTGCAGCAGACCGACGCCACCGTCTCGTCCGACAGCACCGTTGGACTGCCGCCAGGCAGCCGGTTAACCAGATCCCGCATGGCATACTTTCCTGCAGGAGGAGACACAACATGGACTTCATTTAGACGTTGTCATAAAACTTGTGAAGCTTTACAGACACTGTCAAAAGACGCTTCCCCCGTGTTGCTCACACTGTCTGTGCTTCATATCTTTGTGCAAACAAATACTCAACTTATTACTTTTACCTTGAACACCACTGTTATCGCGCTTTCAAAATTCAGTCTGGTTTGGAATAAATAGACCATGTATAATGGTGGAAGAAGTATTCAGATCCTTTATTTAAGTTAAAGTAATAATACCACACTGTTAAAGTACTCTAGTATGTGCCATCAGAAAAATGTACTCAACGTAGAAAAATCCTGCCATTGTAGTAAGTGTAAAGAATCCAAACTGTTGTGTGTTCAATGGTCTCATCATCTCAGCTGGACCTGTAGGCCGTTATATTGTTGCTAGGTTACTTTATAACAAAACTTTAGATTTCACAAACCACATGTGTTTTGTGTGCAGAAATATGAATGTGTAAAGTAACTAGTGAATAAAGCTGTCAGATGAATGTAGTGGAGTAAAAAGTAGAATATTTCTCTCTTAAATGTAGCGGAGTAAAAGTAGAAAGTGGCATGAAAAGAAAAGACTCAAGTAAAGTACAGTAATGTAGTAAATGTACATTCCACCGCTGGGTTTCTGTTACTTTTACTGGAAAACTCAATACTTCACAATATAGTCGAATGAAATACAGCACATGATTGCGTGATTCTCAGTCTTAAAAGAAAAGTCATCTTAAAAAAATTGTTTCTGAATCAAGTGTGAAGATGATTGTTTTTCAGTTTGAGTTTAAGGAATCAGTCTGTTGAGTGTGTGTGTGTGTGTGTGTGTGTGTGCGTGCATGCGTGTATACCTATCAGCTCCTTGTTGCGGCTGTCCAGCGCCATGTTGCGGAGGGCGGTGGCAACGGAGCAGACCACCCGGTCGTTGTCCATCCGCAGCAGCTCCACCAGGATGGGCAGACCCTTCTCTTTACGCACCGCAGCTCGGATGTAGGCCGAGAACTGGATGTATACACACACACACACACACACACACACACACAGACATTTACTACTTAAATCTAACACCATAGTGTATGTGGCAATTCTGCTCCGTGAGCTTCCTACCTTCCAGTTGCCGGCGGAGAGGTTTTGCAGCGAGCCGGCGGCGCCCTCCAGCGTGGCGGGGTTGGAGCTCTCGGCCAGCAGGTTGAGGTACGGCTTCACCACCACCGGGTGCCACAGCAGCTCCGCCCCCCTCAGAGGCTGGGAGAAACCCGGGATCGGCCCCACGCCGTCCCACTGTGCCAAACACACAAAAACACACAGAAAATATTGGAACAATGGGTTTTTTTGTAGTATTTTCAAGAACAAACGCCAAAGGCATCGGGTGAGAAGGTGGATATTCTCCTCCATTTACCAGATTCTTCCAGCACCTCAAACCCCCCATGAGTTGGTACCTTGTCATCGGGCCAGCCGCCCCTCTTCCGGCCGTGCCTCCTCTTGCCCCAGCAGAGGTAGTCCAGCTCCTTGGCCGGCGAGGAGAAGCCCAGCAGGGTGTCCAGCTCTGGGTTGCCGAGGAGACGAGAGGAGGGCATCTCCACCTCCAGCCGGTATGACAGGTTCCTCAGGGTGCACACGCTGTTCTCTACGATCTGAGAGATATAAAAGTCAAAATATCTCGGACGCGTCTGCAATACATATAGACCATGTAATCCTAGACTCTAACAGATAAACCCGTAAAATAAAGTTCTGGTCTATTACCAAGACTTTCCCCCATGGCCTAATTCAAAAATGAAATTATGGCTACAGTTAGAAATACAGACCATTCTGTTAGACCTAGATAAAAACCACCACTGGCGTTTGGTTAGGTCTTCTTGGAAGAAGTTGTGACATAAAGTTACAAAAACAGGTGTGCGCGTGTGTGTGTTTCTGTGGCACCTTGCTGTCGTAGTCGGAGGTGTTGACGCAGGCTTTGAGGACGTGAAGCAGCGAGTCCACCAGACCTTCACAGCAACGCAGCTGACTCCTCGCCTCCTCCCCTGCTGAGCTCAGGTTCCTAACAGA
>NC_048430.1:11942254-11945681 GCF_013103735.1 Etheostoma cragini
CCCCCCCCACACACACACACACACACACACACACACGTACAGACTGAGATGCAGTGTGTGCATTTCCCCACAGGGTGGCTTAAAAACCTGCCCAGATACAAGTAAAGGAGGGAGCCGATTCTCCAATAGAAACCTGCAACTGCCACTAATGTAGAGCTAACATGAGACGACTGCACAACAGCACAGGCCTCCCACAATGCATTTCTATACCATCAATCCACAGCCTGAATGCAGATAGAAAAATGCTAGAGGCTTCTGGCGAGAGGGATGCAGTTTATCCGCAGCACAGAGCCATTTAAAGCTATTTAAATAATCCCCAGTTAGTGTACACCAATGATCGAAGAAGATTAATGAAGCCATTCAAATTCAATTTGTTTGAGAAGTTAAAGTCATTCTTTTTTTTCTGCAAGTGACTAGTTCAGGAAACACACATGGACTCTGTCCTGATTGGCTGCTCACAATAAAGAATGTGTAGTAGAATTTGTGTAGTTTTAAAAATTTTGAATTAATGGTGGCATCAATAGCTCTTTTTTTTCAATCAAGGGAGGATTATTTTATCAGCATAGAACTTGAGCAGTGTTGGAAGACGTATTTAGATCCAGAACTAAGTAAAAGTACTAGTACCACACTGTAAACGTACTCTGTTACAGTAAAAGTCCTGCTTTGGAAATGTTACTTAGTTACATTCCACCCCTGAGCAAGAGAAATAGACTAAAAAACAAAACAATAAATGTGTGTGACATTGGGCTTGGGGGGCGGGGGGGTTATTGGTACCTCACCTCAGGCAGCCGGTGGTGTTCCGCAGCAGCAGTGAGGACTGGAACTTGACTTTGTGTTCTTCGCGGTGCGCGCCGCTGCTCCAGCCAGAGTGGGGGATGACCACCGTGTTGGTCAGCGTGCTCAGAGCGTCGCGGATGATGGTCATCTTCACCGCGTCACATGACGAGAGGTTCCACAGGACGCCTGGGGGCGCAGAGTAAGAGGGGTAACATACTAGTACCCACAATAAAGAGTGGTGACATACTAGTACCCACAATTAAGTGGGATTACATCTATATATAAATATATAACAGATAAATAAGACCGTGTACATCCCAGCATAATCTTCCAAAATTACTCTAAGGGATTCAAATAAGAAATTCCCATGTTCAAAAACAAGTTAAAAAAAAACTACTTTTCTGGTCCTACCCCCTTTTCTATTTAAACCTTTAGTTAAATACAAAAGAATTGATGCTTCTCTTCCTTATATATGTTTACATACACATGTATCGTATATCTACCTACCTACCCTCACATTAACACATGCATACACATAGACAAAGATGCATACTTACTGTACATCCATACACACACATATTTACAACTTTTTTTCTTTTCCATTTATCTTTGTTTCCGTCTACTTATATCAAACCAAATATTAACCTACCAAACTAGTCTTAGTATATAAGCTCAGGAACCATACAGTCAGTATACAATACTATCACCCACAATAAAGAGGGATTACATACTAGTACCCACAATAAAGAGGGTTACATTTGTTTTTAAAGTCCCCGAGAGACATCACTACGTACAAAGCGGAAACAATGTACTTCCTGGAAACATTGTTGGTTATTTTTTAATTGTTTTTGACCTTTTTTGACAACATATAAAAATCTATTTATTTAAAGTTTTCATGGATATTTCTTAACATTAGCTTTATGTAGGGTTACGGTAGTTACTGTTAAGAGCAGAAAAAAACTGGAGATCCTGCAGCAGTTCACTAAAGTAAGAAGTACATCTTGAATAATTGTAAGCCTGACTTGAGCTGTAAAAATAGAATCTTTCCCACAGCGTCATATCAAAGTATAGACTCTCCTCGATGTTTTTGCCGAGAATCTGAGGCGTCTAGCAGCTTTATATCTCCTGGTATTAAACAGTCTGTGTGGTGTGTCTACAGAGCTGTCAGCAGCGTTCTGTTTTTCGAAGCACATTATCTAAGCATCTGTCCCTAGGACTGTGCCGAGATCTGTTCTGCGAGCGCTGCTGCCGTTCTCACCTCCCACTGAACAGACGATACGCAGATAAATATGCAGCCGTCCAGTCAGACGACGACACGGACCAACGCTCAGCCACCGAACTGGGATACCAACGGGACTCGCAGCCAGCCGGATGCCCACACGCATCACAGCGGGATGAATATTGTGAACATATATGTGGATGCTGCTTTCACTTGAATTTAGAAACATGAAGACATAAGTTTACAGCTACCTAGTCCATATCAACGACGTTTCATTTCTGAGATAAATCAGGTGCCGCCGGAAATTCTGCCAGACATCCCTCTTTTTGGCCAGGCGAGTAACACCTTCCTCTCCCCTTGTGTTGTCGTTCTAACCTCCGGTGGATTTATGAAGACGACCTGGTCCCCAGATCTCTGCAGAGTAAATCCAGACAGCTAGCTAGACTATCTGTCCAATCTGAGTTTTCTGTTGACAACTAAAACTATTTTTTAATGTGCACATGTTCATGAAGAAACCAGTTCCTTCCCGAGTCTATTTTGAAGAGGCACCATGGCTCCGTCCGGTGCCAAGCGCCGCCAGAGAAGATTGTGATTGGTTTACAGAAATGCCAAAAAACCAGAGCATGTTTTACCATCCTCCGCAGCGCCGTGGAAGCAACGCGAGACTAGACTAAGTTAACCCTGACTTGACGTAGCCTACCTGTGACCAGCTCGCGAACATCGTTGTCGGTTGTTTTCCGGAGGAGGCGCAGCAGGGCGGGGACGCCGCCGCAGTTCCTCAGCGCCACCTTGTTGTTGTCGGTGGCCTTGCCGTACACCAGGTTCCTCAGGGCCCCGCAGGCGCTCTTCTGGACCTCAGTCAGCTTGTGATCCAGCAGGTCCACCAGGTGCTGGATCCCTCCCAGGTGACACACCTGGATACCGGGGGACCAATCACAGAAATGGGTGAACTTCAAATCGCAACACATTCTCACACCCAGCGTGTCAGAAAGCACCGCTGTGGTGTTTGTTATTGACCCAACAAGTCATATTTAGTCATTTAGACGCGATTGGTCAGGACACACGGCGTCACTTTAAGACGCTCTGGGACATGCGCCACAAGAAAGGAATGGTGGGTGGGGTCACCAAATGTACGTTTCAGAAATACGCGGGACAAGAGCGGGATACGAACCCCGGTCTCCTGGGTGAAAGTCCTGATTTTGACTTATCAACCCAACCAACCTCTGCATGTGGATTTTTGTTTCTTTCATACTACTCTCTACCGTTGTCTCTCCACCTACTACTCTCTACTGTTGACTCTCTACATACTACTCTCTGCTGTTGTCTCTCTATATACTACTCTCTACCGTTGTCTCTCTACATACTACTCTCTACTGTTGACTCTCTACATACTACTCTCTACCGTTGTCTCTCTATATACTACTCTCTACT
>NC_048430.1:11945781-11954411 GCF_013103735.1 Etheostoma cragini
TCTACTTACTACTCTCTACTGTTGTCTCTCTACCTACTACTCTCTACTGTTGTCTCTCTACCTACTACTCTCTACTGTTGTCTCTCTACCTACTACTCTACTGTTGTCTCTCTACTTACTACTCTCTACTGTTGTCTCTCTACCTACTACTCTCTACTGTTGTCTCTCTACCTACTACTCTCTACTGTAGTCTCTCTACCTACTACTCTCTACTGTTGCCTCTCTACAGTACGTACTACTCTCTACCGTCTCACTGAAGTGTTGTTGAAGAGTTGGGAATGAGAAAGGATTGCATGACAAGTAATACAAAAACTACACACACGGATTAAAAAGCAACTCAACAGCCGCTGAAAATGTTTATTACCATTGCCATTCCAGCATCCTGGTGAACTATTCTGCACCAATTTATAGCGCAAATGTCTTTATTTAGGTAAAAGAAAGTATGACTCTCCTGTATTGTTTTAAAGCATTCTGAATAGCTTTCAGGATGATTTAGGAATCGTGTACATCTTACCAACAAATCTGTTAAGAGAAAGCTTCAAAGTTTAAATCTACATACCTTTTTTCTCGCTGCTGTTGTGTTTCTAAAAACCCCCGATGTAGTAAAGGTACAGTTCTTAAAAAGTTATTGTGACCCCATTTGTCTTTCATATTTGATTATGGTGGACAGATCTACCTTTTCAAAAAATGGGAGGGGGAAAAAAAGTTACATAAAAGCAGGAGGAAACAAAGAAAAAAGTCACAGCGCTACTATGTATTAAAAGCCATTCTAAATGAATACGCTTTGGATTTGAAATGAACAAAAGTCCCTTTAAAAGAAAAAAACACGCACTCATTTCACGTAGCAACGATTCTGATCTCGAAAATAAATCCGTCTCGGGAGAGCAGCAGACGCTCCCCCTCGTTTCTCTCTGATTCTGTGTTCAAACCGTCCCTGAAAACAGTGAGCAGGCGTGTTTCCAGGCCGCTCCGAAGGCTAATTAAGAAGCCAAACAAACCAAACGGCACTAAAATGGCTCTCGCGTGAACCCCTGCTATTGTTGTTATTTATTGCACAGGAAGAGAGAGAACGAAAGGCGTTTTTTACCACATTTGGCACCAATGTTACTTAAAGTTTTGTTGGAGCAGATGGCGCATTGGCTCGGAGTTTGGCAGCAAAAAGAAAAAGTCAAATTTCAAAGCCTGTAAGCTGAGACTAAACTCCTAAAGAAACTCTAGGGATACAATATGAGACACTTGCAGCAATGAGTAATAAAACACATTCTGGTTTGCACTCTGGAGGAGGTCATTTTTTTTATTTTTAACAAGTTTTGGTCAAATGGTTCCTCAAGGAAAACTGAATAGGAAAAATTGCGGTATAATGTAAATAAGTACATTTACTCCAGTACTGTATTTAAGTCCAAATGTTGAGGTACTTGTACTTTACTTAAGTCTTTTCTTTTCATGCCGCTTTCTACTTCTACTCCACTACATCTCAGAGAGAAATATTCTACTTTTTACTCCTCTAAATTCATCTGACAGCTTTAGTTGCTAGTTACTTTAAGATTTCTGCACACAAAACTGTAAAATCTGATGTTTTATTATATAGTAACCTAGCAACAATATAACGGCGTACAAGTCCAGCTGAGATGATGAGACAATTAAACACACAGCTGGTTGGATCCTCTGCTCTTTCTAGAATGGGAGGAGATTTCTTTACTTTTAATACTTAAAAACTACATTTTCCTGATGATATTTACTTACTGAAGTAACATTTTCAACGCAGGACTTTTACTTGTAACAGAGTATTTTTACAGTGTGGTGTTACTTATTTTCCCTAAGTAAAGGATCTGGACACTTCTTCCCCAACTGCTGAGGAGTGAGTCATGACTGTGACGTCTGTCCTGTTATTTATAGCCAGACGGCAGCGCAGCGTGTCCCTGTACCCTTACCTCCACCTTGACCCTGTTGTCTCCGTAGCACAGGTGCTGCAGGTAGGCGGCGGCGTTGGCCTGGACGGAGGGGAAGTGATGCTGCAGCATGTGGATGACCTCCGGCAGCTCGGGATCACGCCATGCAAACTCTCTGAGGGGGAAACAAAGAGGAGAACTTTCACTTTACACTCTAGTCTAACCCTTCTCTGTAAGACGCAGCACCAACAGGGGCAGGGCTAAAAGGAACACACAAACACAAACACACACAGAGAAATACACAGACATACACACACAAACACACACAGAAATAAACACACATACAGACACACACACAAACAGAGAAATACACACACACACAAACAGAGAGCAGTAACATATAAAGAGAGTCACACGCAAATACCAAAAAAAACACACATGCAGAGACAGACCTAATACACACACAGAAATTCACACATATACAGAGAGACAAACACACACAAACATACAGATAAAAACACACCCTTACAGAGAAATAAATATACACACACACACACACACACACACACACACACACACACACACACACACACACACACACACAGTGATTAAACAAATGATGGAGAAAATAAGGTTTATATAAAATAAGGTGGACACAGTTATGTAATGTTAATGGAACTTCAACAAATGCATTCTGTCCATCTACCTACATTTGAAAGTGCGTTTGTATGGGAGTACCTGGGGTCTTTGTGGATACTTTCGATGGACGGGGTGCGCGTGACCACCCGCTCCACCAGCCCCGAGTGGCGGTGGGAGAAGACGGGCTCGCCAGAGACCCCGTAGGAGTCGACGTACAGAGCCGCCGTGCTCAGCCCGTAGCTGCTTCTTTGGTACGGCAATGTGCCGCTGTGGCTCGTAGCCCGAGGGAGGGTCGCCATACCTGGGGGAAATGACACGAGGAGACAAGAGAAACAGAGCATGACATGGAAATCAGTTATAACCAGATTTTTGTTTTGGGGTTCAGAGAAAGAGGTTCAAGATTGGAGGCAGTTTGTAAATGGACTGTGTTTATAAAGCGCTTTTCTAGTCATTCACTATTCACACACATTTGTACACTGTGGTCCAGGCTGCTGTACAAGGTGCCACCTGGTTTTTAGGGTTCAGTGTCTTGCACAAGGGTCCTTTGACATGGGACTGCAGGACCGGGATTGAACCACCAACCTTCCGACCTTAGCGATTGGTAAGCGCTCTACCATCAAAACCACAGCTATGAAGCCATCAAGTGCAAAAATACATCCCATGTCACATTAAAACGAAAGTACTATCATTCTACGTAAGTGCAGTGGCGGAGTTGTCCAGCTGGAATTTGGGCAAATGCCAGAAAGCCCGCTGATATCAACAATCATTTGTTTTTGGCAAGATATTTTATGCATGCAGCCACGCAGATTCGAGACTGGCCCAAATGTGCTACGACGAGCTGCATGGGAAGATTCCCCTTGGAAGCCAGAGTTATTCATTTTCAAGCTATGTTATTGACACTCAATACATTCGTTAATTTCATTCTGTAAGGCTTCCATTAAGAACAGGCAGAGAACATGAAAAGGTTTCAGCCTAATTAAGTTCTGACCTCGGGGAGCCATGGTTACAACAGTTTTCTGTGCCTGTAAACCCTCAACGCACTTTTTTTTTTTTTTTGAGAAATAATCTTCAGAGCAGATGTGGAACTGAGCCCGGCTTCCGAACCTGGGGAACCGGGGCTCTTGAGGGGGGGGGGGGGGGGGGGGGGGGGGGGGGGGGGGGGGGGGGGGGGGGGGGGGGGGCTGATGTGGGATATAAGTGCTGTTTGATTAACTTAATCAAGGGTCTAACTTTGGTTTAAGAAGTGGGACACACACACAAAACAGAGGGTCTGGGGGGGGTCCTCCGCCAGATTTTCAATTAGAATCCCATTTCCTGCATTTATACACACATTTAGAGCATGTGTCAAACTCAAGACCCGCAAGCCAAATCCGGCTCCTCACAAGTTTTGATCTGGCTCTGCTCTCAATTTAGGTTCACAATAAATTTTGGCCTGCCTAGTTGTGCCCGCGTTGTGCGCCAAACCAAGTAGAATGTGATAGCGGATTTTTTTTTTTAGGGCTTTATCTTGACAAAACTGTGAGAAGACTATAAAAGACAAAGCAGTAATACAGTAAAAAAAAAAAAAAAAAAAGAAGAAAAAAATAGTTAACGATTAAATGAAAGCATGTCCGTACTGACCTGTGTTTGTCCTGTAGAGCGAGCCTTGGGGGTCGTGGGTGGGGCTGTGGTACATGGGGCTGTGGAAGGAGCGCTCATCGAACACGGGCGTCATGTGGCAGTCTGGAGACAGCGCCCCCCTCAGCTCTGAATGGATCTGCCCCGCCTGACCGACGTAGGAACTGTGAAGCCCTGCGGGTACGCAAGTCCCAAAAGTTATTTTATTCATACTTTTTTAAAACTATGTTATCATTTGGAAACTACTGACAAAAACCTCTTTTCAGAGATTTTGAGGAAGGTAATTCATCTCAAAGTCTCGGCCTTGGCCCCTCATAGTCTTGGTCTTGTCTCGGTTTCAAGTCTTGGTCTTGTCTTGGGCTTAACCCCACAAAGTCTTGGTCTTAGCCCCGCATAGTCTTGGTCTTGTCTCGATCTAAGCCTCTCATAGTCTTGGTTCTGTCTCGATTTTAGCCCTTCATAGTCTTGGTCTTGTCTCTGTCTCAACCCCTCAAAGTCTTGGTCTTGTCTCTGGCTCCACCCGTCAAAGGCTTGATCTTGTCTTGGCCTCAAACCCCTCAAAGTATCGGTCTTGTCTCGGTCTCTAACCCCTCGAAGTCTCGGTCTATTCTTGGTCTCAAACACCATAGAGTCTTGGTCTTGTCTCGGTCTCGCTACACTCTAGTTCTGGTGAAGACTTGGCATCGGTTAAGGTGGTTTTTACTACAACACTGCCATGTACAGATATCATTTCAGTCAGGATCATTTTGCAGAATGAGCAAATCCTCCTTCCCTAACTCAGAATGAAAAGAAAGCTGTGTAATATCAGTAACAAGCGAATAAAGCCTCTCTCTGCCCGTCATGCTCACACATAATTCATATGCACATCTCATTGCTTGGCTCCCGTAACAGTCATCCGTAGGTGAGGTCATGCAAATGGAGAATGTGCCAAACACTGTACTTCATAAATCCAACTTATCCCAACTGCTGTTGTGCTCGCGCAAAGACTCTGGCCATTCACAGTGTGCTGCAGGCGTCGTCATCAGCAAGTCAAACAAGCTGAGCAGAGGGTTTTTACCATCCTCCAATCTCTGGAGCAGATCGGTTCAAAGAGCGTTCCAATTATAAAGAGGCTTTAGGGCACGGGGGGGGGGGCAGCGGGGGATCAGTCCAACAAACTGAAGCACACAGAGCCTGTGATGGAGGAGCTATTTGCTTCTGCAGCTTTCTTTACATAAGACAGAAAAACTGAGGAGCCCTCCTTCAGAACATTTCAGTTTGTGAAATTTCATTTCACAAACCTTTTCAGACCGAGGAGCACTTACCCAGTAAAACATAGCCTCACTGATCACCTAAGTGCCAAAATGTCCCCCAAAACTCCAACTCCAACAGTATATTACAGGTTACAACCACATGATATGACAGCTCTTACAAACAGCTGAGTCACTCTTTGTCTCTGTTTCCATCTTATCTTAGCCTGAGACATCAGGAGAGCAATGTCTGTCTGAAGACATTGATCCAGCTCATCAGTCCACAGTAACGTAATATTTATTCCTCAGTGTTTCCTTCAAATGCCACTGGACATTTGAGACATAAATTGGTGGCTCAAAATGGTCAGCCATATTGGTAAAGTCCAACAACACAGAAGGAAAAAAAACAGCCGATACATCTACAACAACATCGATACAACAACACATCTATCCTTCTCCCTGTTTGACATCGATGGCAGACAGTTTGGGAAACACTAAAAACATGTTAAACATGTTTACTAAAAACATGAAAAATGTGCTCGCAGACCACCACCAGGGTTCGCTGTTAACCCTCTGAGAACAAAAGACGCACTGGCGAGTCCAAGCGATCACTCCTATTAAAAAAGCAAAATTTTTACAAAATGAAAATTTTCTTACACTACCCAAGACCTTTGTAAAATCATTTCAAGAAGCAAATTATTGAGTGTAGGTTTGTTTTCACAAGAGATTTGAGGAATTTCGCAAAAAAATTCAGCTTTAGGGACAAAATTCTCTCTTTAACGCTACATTCCTCTGGAACAAATTTGGACGTCACTGTACTGAACGCTGAGATTGTTGTGAACATTTTGATATCAAACCCATGGGGATCAGTCATTTCAAAATACATCAAAAAGGTGAATTTAAGGAGATATGTAAAAATGCTCTTATTCCTCAGAGGGTTAACCACTCTAGAAAATAAAATAGAACTCCTGCACTTGTTGCACTCGGGATGCAATCGTGTTTGAGTCTCGTCCTCGGTTTCTTTTTTCTTTCTTAAGGGGCCCTTCAGCAGCGAAGAACACACACCAAAACAACTGTGACCTTCGGGTTAAATGATGCTGTAGACACCGACAAAAGCTTGAAGAGCCAGAAGAAAACATGATTCATGCACGAGTGGAAGAGGTTTTGGGTCAAACTCTTCCACTATTACAGTTATTCCCAACCCTCTTTTGGATTGATTTCAAAAGGGATGTTATGCAACACTATAATGGAAAATACATTGTTACAGTTACTACTACATGGCATTGAACAGTCAACATTGAGGTTGGTTTTTCAAGTTTACATTGAATATTTCAACCATTTATCCTTTACTTTAAGGGGAACTATGCAGTTTTTTAGCTTAATTTACCTGAACAGCTGGCGAGTCATTGGAATGGTTAAATGACTTTTTTGAGTTGAATGGTGGTCGTCTCGCTCCCCCCACAAGCGGAAAACTATATAGGGGGCTTTATAGAGAAACCTGTAGGCGAATTTACAGAGAAACCTGTAGGGGGGCTCTACAGACAAACCTGAAGAGGGCTTTACAGAGAAACCTGTATGGGGCTCTATAGAGAAACCTGTAGGGGGGGGCTCTGTAGAGAAACTTGTAGGGGAGATCTATAGAGAAACCTGTAGGGGGCTTTACAGAAAAACCTTTAGGGGGGCTCTATCGAGAAACCTGGAGGGGGTGCTCTAAAGAGAAATCTGTAGGGGGGCTTTATAGAGAAACCTGTAGGGGAGATCTATAGAGAAACCTGTAGGTGAGGCTCTATATAGTAACCTGTAGGGGGGCTCTATAGAGAAACCTGTGGGGGACGCTCTATAGAGAAACCTGTAGGGGGGGCTCTATAGAGAAACCTGTAGGGGGGCTCTATAGAGAAACCTGTAGGGGGGCTCTATAGAGAAACCTGTAGGAGGGCTATGTAGCATATTCTAATTCTTAGCTTTTCTCTCCACATACGGCCCTGGCTATCAGTGCACTGTTAACACAGATACAATCTCTCTCTTCTACTTTCCGCTCATAGTTAAAAACCTTAACCACGCTGGTGACGTTGCAATTTTTTAACCGCTTCCACAGAAATATATAAAGGGATCATCTCCCAGCTTACATTGGTGTTTTGGGTGCTCACCAGGTTTTACTACCAAAGCTTTGAGTGCAGTTGATCATTAATAGCCTAATCTTGTATATCCATCTATTGCTCATCTTCCTCATGTAATCTGGGATTATGTTGGATCTGCAGGATAACTGGAAATAAGGATTTAGGCGACGCATTAGGCCACTTACAGGCCTGTACCCATCCAAGTGGAAGAAGGGGGGTTCGTTTTTGTTTTTTTTAGATCATGTTGGTAAGATAAAAAATAAAGTTAGACGTACGCTTGTTACATGTTGCGTGTCAGTCAAAATATTCGCAAAAGTGGTGAATTTAACGAGATTAGGGCTTTGGTTTGGTTTATATCATTTTTATTTGTGGGGGATTCAAATTATTGGACGAAGGGAAATGTCTCCGTTTGTCAAAATAACCATGTGCACAGGGCGATAGGATGATGAAAATCATTGGGCAAAATAATAGGAGGCATTTTATTTAGTTCACTGACTCGGCCGCCCACATGCAACCATCCTCTTTTCACACAGGCACAAACACAAAAAGGTGCATAACTGCATAAGCACATCATCGACACTAACACTCACAGACAGACGCACACACGGACACACACGCATCATATGAAAATGGACTTAATGATCACAGCATAATAAAGCCTTCCAGTGCCATCAGCTGATAATCTCACGTTGATGCTCCACTGGGCCTTTGAATAGAAACCCCCCCTATATGGGTCAGTGGGAGCGGCTTATAGAAGTGACAGCGGGCACGACGGAGGAATAAATCTGTGTCGCTGCAGCATCAGCAGAGCTACTACAACAATAAATTCTCCTTCCGCTAAAACACCAGTGTTTGTGTGTGTTTTGGGTGGGCGGGGGGGCTGTCCTCGACCAGTTAGTAAGAGATGCATTTTTTTCTGGGAAAATGACTCAAAAGTACCTGGAAAAATCCCTCCTACATGATTTATATTTCTTTTGTAAAATGTTGGATAAACTAAATGATTTGCATATTTTCACACATTTCAGAGAGAAACATTCTACTTTTTACTCCACTACACTCATCTGACAGCTTAAGTTACTAGTTACTTTACTAGAAGAAACACTCCCGGTACTGTTTAACTGAACTGTAGCCCCCCCCCC